>NC_056747.1:643006433-643188933 GCF_019279795.1 Protopterus annectens
AGTAAGTGTGACTAGAACTTTTAAGGCTTATTGCAGTGGCTTTGTACACTATCCCTATATGCATGCACTGTGCTCTACACAAAACAGCCACAGTTGAAAGGTTTAAAAATATTTAATAATAAATATTAAAAACACAAGACAAATCTCCTCAATTCAACTCAGTGCTAGTCAAGAGTTCAGAGATCACAGAAAAATGCTTAAAATAATACTGTAGAATAACTTGACATAAATATAGAAAACAGATAGACTAAACTTACTATTTTCTATCTATTTCTAAGAGAAACATTAAAGTCTAAGATCCTACTTACATACAGACCAAGCAAGTGTTGGTGAGTGGATGTTCTTCAGACAAAATCCAAAATGCTCTCTCTCTCTCTCTGATAAAGTCTTAAATTGATAATACATCACTGCTGACTCATTTTAGATTACATCATTCATGACACTTCTGATTTAATTTCCCATGCTAACAAAAACTCAGAGTTTTAACAGTTCTTTAATCTTGCACCTGGCCAGGAAACCACAGCAATAAAAGACATACATGTAAAATCTAGCAATTAACTCTTGTCTCAAAACAATAGAAGGAATTCCTTAGTCCAGACATTCTGTCGCTGAGCTTTGAGATCAAACAGTCATAAAATGCTTTACTTTATCAGCTTTCTTCCAGTAGAGTGCACTATGGTTACATTGTTGAAGTTCAACATTTACCACAGTTTTCTTTACATTTGTGAAACAGTCTGTGGATTTTATTAATATATACAATGACATAGAATAATCTACAAAATTCTATATAGTGGGGCTGACAGCCTTTCAGTTTTTCACAGCAACTAAGGATATGTGAGAAGAAACTAATCAAAAGATAATACAACAAATGAGAAAGTAGAAACTCTTGCTTATGGATATGGATAGCACAATACAGCAGTGAAAATGTTTTTAGTCCCTTTAGTTTTATATATAGGCCAGGCATAATTTTATCAACCAGAAGGGAAGTTGTGGATAATAATTAATAAAGAGATGAATTAAGGCGTATGTATATAATACAACCATAAATTTATAATTCAGAGTGGAAAATGATGCTGCTGAATTGGGTAGGGGGAATTCAAGAACTAAGGAGAGTGGGATTTTGGATGCAGATTTTTAAGGAGAATAACAAAAGTTGTTCATTATATTATATACATAAAGTAGCAGAAAGTATTCTAAGAAGTATGCCAACATGAAAATGGAGAAAGGAGATTTTGCTGATAGGGATGAACTGCAAGTATGGGTAGAGAGAGTAGGCAAGAGGGGTTGGAATTTACTGGAGAAAGCTGGCCAAGGAACCAAGGTATTGGGAGCAAGTTACTCATCAGTGAAAAGGTAATAGAAGGGGAAAAGGCATTTGGGCTGCAGGCTAGAGACTACATTCCATACCCAAGACTGATATCTGAGTATTGGCAAAGAGAAAGGGCTAATGAACTGCTAAGTGAAAGACTTGCTCTTGTAGTATCTTTAGTTGATTCTAGAACAGAAGCTATTTAAAAAAAAATGGATAATTATATATATATATATATATATATATATATATATATATATATATATATATATAAAATACTGCACGATAACTATAAGAATCCATCAGAGGAGGTTAGAAAAGATTGGGGAAAAATGAATGGATAAGCAATGTACAAGTGAACCAAGGTATTGGGAGCAAATTACTAGTCAGTGGAAAAGTAATAGAAGGGGAAAAGGCCAAGAAGACATTTGGGCTGCAGGCTAGAGACTACATTCAGTACCTGAAATTGATATCTGAGTATTGGCAAAGAAAAAGGGATAAGGAAATCCTAAGTGAAGGACTTGGTCTTGTAGTATCTTTAGTTGGTTCTAGAACAGAAGCTATTTTTAAAAAAATGGATAATTAGATGTATAAAATACTGCATGATAACTATAAGAATCCATCAGAGGAGGTTAGAAAAGATTGGGGAAAAAATGAATGGATAAGCAATGTACAAGGGAACAAAAGAAGGGCATATGTATGACTCCCAAGTATGCAACAAAGTCAAGAGGGTTTAAGAGTTTTGCTTGGAAGTGTATACTTGGGTCTTTCTGTACCCCAAGAAGACTCCAAAGAATTTTTTCCTAATGGACATTGTCTCAACCAACTGTATTTGAAGTGCAGAATATGGAAATAAAACAACTGGAAGTGGGATCTTTAGAAAAGGGTACCAGGAAATTACATTGAAATTAATGGAAATTGCAGGAACAGTAAGTACAATAATGCTCTGTAGGAGAAATGAGGTTTAAGGAAAAGCAGGAATTGAGCAATTTGGACTAATGATAGCTATAAAAAATATGAGCTGTATAATGTGTGCAACTGGAAACATGTTAATACGGTTTGTTTTGTTTTACATTAATTAGAAGTTATGTCCTTACCATAACGTTCCATGTGGAGTGTTCATCTCGCCTTTGTTCTTACACATGGGTTCGGAGCCGAGGATCGGCCGCTTGCAAGCTCTGCATCGAGAAGAAGCTCGAGACCAACCTAACTCCCACAATCCCCCTCTGCCTTTACCTCAGATCTAGTTTGCAAGCAAACCAGCAGTCAGAGAGAGAACACACTCATGCAAAAAACTACATAACTGCAAGAACACTTATAGCTATATATATATATATATGAACATACATATATACACAACAACTGCGAATGCAGAAGCAGAATAACACAGACCAGGCACCAAACTGTACGTTCTTCCTGAGGGAGGGAGGGTGGGAATGTAAGAACAAAGGCGAGATGAACACTCCACATGGAACGTTATGGTAAGGACATAACTTCTAAATGTGAGAGTGTTCGATCTCGCCGTTTGTTCTTACACATGGGTAGCGTCCCTAGCTCCATGTTCCTGAGGAACTCATGGGAGAACGTTCTTGAGCACAGTGGAACCAAAGGATGCCCTGTCCCTAGAAACCCTGTCCACTTTGTAATGAGAAATGAATGTATGTGGTTTAGACCAAGTGGCAGCTGCACAAATAGTGTCTAATGGTAAGCGAGCTGCATGAGCCAGGGATGTAGATACTGATCTTGTAGAGTGCCCCTTGGGTTTGGCAGGTAAAATTTGTTCTGAAGTAGCATAAACAAACATAATGCAATCAGTTAGCCATTTGGAAAGGGTTCGTTTAGTAACTGCTACACCTTTCCTGCTGTCCATAAAGGCTATAAAAAGTTGATCTGATTTCCTGTGATCCTTTGTTCTATCCAAGTAAAATCTAAGTTGTCTATGAACATCTAACTTGTGTAACATATACTCCAACTTATTGGAGTGATTTTTGAAAAAGGTAGGGAGTTCAATCGATTGATTAATGTTATTAATAGAGCAGACTTTGGGAAGGAAGGATGGATTAGTGCGAAGAGATACTCTGTCAGAGTGAAAAATCAGATAAGGGTGTTTAACAGAAAGAGCCTGAAGCTCTGACACCCGCCTAGCCGATGTAATGGCCACCAAAAAGAGGGTCTTCCACGACAAATACTTCAATGGACAAGAGGAGGCCGGTTCAAACGGAGGCAACATCAATTTAGACAACAAAAGGTTCAGATTCCACGGAGATGTAGGAGTTCTAACTGGTGGTCTAATATGGAAAGATCCTTTTAAAAAGGCCTTACAAAGTCTGTGAGCCATAATAGGTGCCCCACATTCTTCCACATGAAAGTTGGAAATGGCAGCCAATTGCAAGTGGCAGGAGAAGCCCCTTGGTGAAACAACTCTGTTAAAAACTCCAAAATCTTGTTTAAAGGAGCTATAACAGGATCCAAATGCTGTGTATGTGCCCAGAAAACAAAACACTTCCATTTACTAGTGTAGGTCTTTGTAGTGGAAGCTTTATGAGAAGCCACTAGTATATTCTGAACTGCAGGTGAAAGAAGATCAGACCTGGCTAAGTAGGGAAGTGGAGCAACCAAGCTGCTAGATGGAGTGACAAGAGCGAGGGGTGGGGAGCCCCTGACAAGTGGGTCAGTAGGTTTGGCTCTGGGTCCAGGATCCAGGGTCCCCGAATACGGTGTGCCAGAAGAAAGGGAAACCAAATTTGACGAGGCCAGAATGGGGCAATGAGGATAATCGTCCTTTGCAGGTTGTTGGCTTTCTGCAGAAACTTTGCAATCAGGGGAAAAGGAGGAAAAGCGTACAGGAGACCCGGGGGCCAATCGTGAACCAGCGCGTCCCTGGGGACTTCCCCTGGAGGGGGTAATAGGGCAAAGTAGCTCCTGCATTTGGCGTTCATTGGAGATGCAAAAAGATCGCAGGAAGGCTGGCCCCACTTGCGAAAAATCTTCTTCGCAACTGACTGTTTTAGGGACCACTCGTGAGGCAACAGGATTGCTCTGCTCAGCCTGTCGGCTATGACGCTGGATGACCCCGGGATGTGCGTTGCTATCAGAAAGCGACCCGTGGACTCTGCCCATTGCCAGATTCTCATGGCCTCTCTGCATAACTGATAGGACTTGGTTCCCCCTTGTTTGTTTATGTACCAGACTACGGACATGTTGTCCGTCTGAACTGCAATAGTCCCTAGAGGAAGAAGGGGAGCAAAGTTAGAAACACTGCCCTCAACTCTAGAACATTGATGTGCAGATTGTACTCTAAATTGGTCCATTTGCCTTGGACTGTCTGTCCCTGAAAGATGCCCCCCCACCCTATCAGGGAAGCGTCCATGGTCACCGTAGCTGTCGGCGTGGGTAACACAAATGGTCTTCCGCTGGAAAGGTTGCAAGTCCGGAGCCACCAGGCTAGGTGAGATTTGCATGTATTTGTGATCAGAATTTCATGTGTCAGAGGTAGCTGTTGGAACGACCATTGTGCAAACAGTAGCCATTGTAGAACTCTCATGTGCAGTCTTCCCAATGGTATCGCAATGAGAGAAGCTGCCATGAGACCCAAAACCTTCAGAACCAGTTTTGCTGGGGACTTTTTGGATGACAGAAGGAGAGAAATGTGGCTTTGTAGTGAGGCTATCCTTTCTGGAGGAAGTCTTAGAATTAAATGATGCGTATCCTATTCTGCTCCTATGAATGAGATATGCTGTGATGGCTGTAGTGAAGATTTTTCGAAATTTACGGAAATTCCGAGATGAACACAAAGCTGTAGTGTGTAATCCCTGGCCTGAATGAGTTGACGCTGGGTGGTGGCAGAAAGGAGCCAGTCGTTCAGATACGGAAACACCTGGAATCCCAGGCGTCTCAGGTGAGACGCCACCACTGCCATGCATTTGGTGAAGACCCTGGGGGCTGAGGTCAGACCAAAGGGCAGGGCTCGAAACTGAAAGTGGCTGGCTCCCAGCCGGAAGTGCAAGTGATCCCTGGACGCCCTGGCCATTTTGATGTGGTAGTATGCGTCCTTCAGATCTATTGAGCACATCCAGTCATCCTTCTGTAAAAATGGAAGGATCGATTGAAGCGTGACCATTCAGAACTTTTCTTTCTTGACGAAGGTATTGAGGTTGCTTAGGTCCAGAATCGGCCTCCAGTCCCCTGTCTTCTTTGGAACTAAAAAGAACCTTGAGTAAGTTCCGAATCCTCTTTGGTCTGCTGGGACTGGTTGGATGACTCTTTTTTCTAGCAGCTTTGAAATTTCTATAGCTGCAGGGTCTCGCAGATGAGGCGGCACATCTGGGAGTCTTCTCTTTGGAATTGGGGGCAATAGGAAGGGTATTCTGTAGCCTCTGGTAACAATGCTTTTTACCCAGTTGTCTGATGTAAGATTTTGCCAGGCCTGAGGGTATAAAGCTAAGTGACCCCCGACTGCCTCCAGAGCAGGACAGTCGGGCCTCCTCTCAGGAGTGCTGGAAAGGTTTCCCAGGGGGTGTATCCCTGTCACCTTGGTTTTGCGGACCCCCTCTGCCACCAGGGCGGCGTCTTCCACCTCTGCCCCCTCCTCTGCCTCTAGAGGGGGCATCACCCGGTGTGCCTGGGAAAGATCCTTGGGGTTTTCGAAACCACATTTTTCCACCACGTTGCCCTTTGGGGTACGGTCTGGATGGGATGGAAAAACGGACTCCGACAGCAGACAGAGTCTTTCCCTCCTGCTCACACCGGGTAAGGGTCTCCTTTACTTTGGGGCCAAAGAGAGTGGCACCATCAAATGGGGCTTTAGTAAAGGAAGACTTGAAGGCTTCCGCAAACGAACATAAGCGCATCCAGGATTGTCTACGAAGAGCAATCGCTGAAGCTGCTGCCCTACTCGATCCTTCGGCTGCGTATGAGATCAGCCTCATGGACGAGTTTACAATGGATGTAAGGGTATTGAGATGTGCTGTAATTTCTCTGAAACAGCAGCATCTGTAGTACCCTGGAGGGTATCTCCCAACTCTTTGATTAGATCCCTCTGTAGCCATGTGAAGTGGGTCAAATAGTTCAGGGATCGCATAGAAAAAGCCGCTGAACTAAAAATGCGCTTCCCGTACCTGTCCATAGTCCTAGAATCTTTGTTAGGCGGATGGACAGATGAGGAAGATTCCAACATCTCCTTTTTCTTGGCCGCTGCCACCACCATAGCGTCCACTGGTACTCCCTTTGTTAGATAAGCCTTATCCTGAGGGGCAGTAATATACTTGTTAGGCTTTCTAGGGACTGGCTCCACCGTGTCAGGCGTCTCCCACGCCCTTCGAGCAATCAGCTCCATTAACTCATCGAAGGGCGGAGTGACCCAGGAGGAGGAAGGGCGAGCACCAAATGCCTTCAGCAAGACTGACTCATCCTCAGAAGGGGGAAGGGATTGCCAATCACCTCTCTGCTTTAGGATCTCCAGGATGTCAGAAAAAGAGACATCCTCTGAGGGTGACTTTGGGGACCCTTCTGACTCATCCAAGTCAGTGTCCGATGTTAATGATTCTTGTGGAGAATCTAAGTGTCTCCTCTTACACAATCTTTTCCTAGGGACTTCTTCGGGGGGAGCATCCGAAGAAGCCTCCGAGGAAGAGGGGGCACCCTCCAGGGGTGGCTGAGACACAGGTGCTCGACGCTTAGATGTAGCCGTGGGTGCAGAGGAGGATAACGGTCCATGTTAAGTTGTCTATCTCGCCTTCATTCTTGCTGGATGGGTTCGAAGCCGACCTCGGCTCCGACTCGGCCACTCTAAAAGCTCGAGAGTTGGTTCCACCGGCTCGAGGCTCCCCTTATATCCCACAATGCTAGGCGTGAGTTACCTCAGATCTCGTTTGCTGCTACAGCATCGAGGTGTTGGTTTTTCTACCGGCTTGTTGGTAAGTGTATTTTTTGTAAAAGTAGAATACTTTAAACCCTATATTTTTAAGTTTAAATATATTTCCCTTAGTGTAGTGGATTTCTACCCCTGTTTTCCGGAAAATCCCATTTTTTTCCCACAAGAACTTTTAAAGTTCTCTCTCGGGCCTTCTGGCCTTTCTCCTTCCCCTAGTGGTGTGTGTGTGTTACTCTTAATTAAGCTTTAGTTAATTGCTTAATTTTGAGTTTTAAAAGTAAAATTAGTGTAATCAGTGTGTCTGTTTGAGTGTGTGTGATTACACTTTTTTGTTTAGGATGTCTAAAGACACAAAGGTCTCAGGCTTCAAGAAGTGTGATGCGTGCTGTCAGAAAATGTCTCTGACAGACGGTCACACTTCTTGTGTCTACTGCCTGGGGCCTTTGCACCTGCAGGACTCCTGTGCTGTATGCCACGGCTTCAGCCCCAGGGTCCTGCAGGAAAGAAAAAATAAGTTGATCCTAAGGGGTCTACTTAAGCCTGAGGATTCCCTTTCTGTCTCTGGGAAGCCCTCTAAGGCTTCTAGGTCCTCAGCTCCAGCTACTGAGCCGAGACCTAAAGCTACAAAACCTATGTCTGCATCGGCTCCGGCTGGAGCCGATGAGTCTACAGCTTCTGTGGTTCCCTCGGCTCCGGCTGGAGCCGAGGTAGTAGAAATTCCCTTGTCGGCTCCGACCAGACCTTCGGAGCCGACATCTAGGAAGAGATCCAGGTCTCCATCCCTTGGCTCCATTCATTCGGCTCCAGCATCACCTCTGCTGTCTGAACGGAGCCATAAATCTCACTCCTCTAGGTCATCGAGGCTGTCAGATCATGACCTCCAGAGGGTAGTGAGTCGACTTCTTAAGTCCGAGGCACTGGCCCAAATGCTTCAGAGCCCGACTCATCAGTCGATGCCTGCCCCTGTCCATCAATATATTCCTCCTCCGACTCCGTTGAGCTCGGAGCCGGGGCGTTTCAGAACCGAGACTGTGGCAGCGTCGGAGCAGATACAGGTGTCTTCGGCTCCGTCGTCGGCTCCGATTTCTTCTTTTGAGGATTCTCGGCGCCGGACTTCCCTCGTCGGCTCCGAGGGGGTGAGTGGCATCGGACCCTTGTCCGACCCCGCTCTTCCTCTCGGAGCCGGGCGCTGGTGAGTTCGGCTCCGACATCGGCCTCGGAGCCATCACTGTCGGTGCCGAGGGAGGTTCTCAGCTTCTCGGAGCGGGGACCTCTGGCTTTGCCTGACAGGGGTGCATTTGAGGTCATGCGGAGTGTGTTAGAGCCTGGCTCTACTCCACAGTCGGCTCCGTCCGCCCCTCCCTCTACGGTGCCTCAGGTCAAGTCCACTCACTCCCTCATCCCGGACCGCAGAGAGCCAGCTCCTCAGGAACCCCCTGTGGGGATTTCATCCTCTTCCGAGGCCTCTCCTGATTTGGCAGAAGAGCCCCCTCGGAAGAGGAAGTGTAAGAGGAAACACATTGACTCACCTGAGTCCATCACATCTGACACAGATTTAGATGATTCCGAGGGTTCCCCCCGTTCCCCTTCTGAAGATGTCTCCTTTGCAGACATTCTAGAGATCCTGAAGCAGAGGGGAAATTGGCCAGCCCTTAACCCTTCGGAGGATGAATCTGTGTATCTTGAGGTGTTTGGCTCTCGCCCT
Source organism: Protopterus annectens (assembly GCF_019279795.1). Classification (NCBI taxonomy): domain Eukaryota; kingdom Metazoa; phylum Chordata; order Ceratodontiformes; family Protopteridae; genus Protopterus; species Protopterus annectens. Next base: position 643,015,320 of record NC_056747.1, read on the forward strand.
TCCACCTCCTGGGTATCCCCCCCATGCAGGTGGTTGCTAAAAAGGCATGGACGGCTCCTGATTCAGTGGACCCCACTCCCAGGAGACCCTCCAAATTCATAACGGCACCAGCAGACAAACAGTTCTTGACAAAAGGAGTTTCTGTGGATGCTATGGTGGTAGCTGCTGCCACTAAGAAGGAACTAGCTGATCCTTCAGTACCTGTCCATCCACCTAACAAGGAATCTAGGTCCATGGACAGGTACGGGAAGCAGATGTTCTCGTCAGCGACATTTACTATGTGTTCGCTGAACTACCTGTGCCATTTCACTCATCTTCAAAGGGACTTGATCAAAGAAGCGAGTGACATGTTGAAGGACCCTACAGCTGCGGGGTTTCAAGATAAGATGAACACTCAGCTGGCTACCCTTAACTCCATAACCAACTCCTCCATGCGCCTCCTTTCTTATGCGGCTGATGGAGCAAGTAGGGCCGCAGGGACAGGTGTGGCCTTACGTAGGCATGCCTGGATGCGGCTATGCAATTTTGCGGACCCCTTCAAGATGTCTTTCACTAACTCCCCGTTTGATGGATCATCTCTCTTTGGTCCTCAAGTGAAAGAAACCTTGACTAGGTGCGAGACTGATGGCAAGACTCTTTCTGCCGTCGGAGTCCGTTTTTCTACTCCTTCTAGACCTTACCCCAAAGGTCAGAAAAGTGGGAAAATGTGGTTCCGTAAACAATCTCAAGGGACTTCGCCTGACGCACAAAGTCGTTTCCCTGCCAGAGGCAGAGGCGGGAATAACAATGGTAGACGTCGCCCTCGAGGCAGAGGGGCTCCGCAGAACCAGGGCAACCGGGAAGCTTTCTCTGATAAGCCCTTTCAGCATCCCTGAGGTGTTGCCCGACTGCCCACCTTCGGAGGCAGTCGGGGGAAGATTGTCACTGTACCCAGAAGCCTGGCTATCCCTGACTCAAGACAAATGGGTACAGTCCGTCATTTCCGAAGGCTATTCTATCCCCTTTCTTCGCATTCCAAACCAATCAAAAAATCCCTTCCAGATGTTCCACCCGCTCAAAGGGATCTAGCGGTTTTGGAAATTTCAAAACTGCTTGCAAAAGAGCAATTCAGCCAGTTCCAGCAGACCAGCAAGGATCCGGAATCTACTCAAGGTTCTTTTTAGTTCCAAAGAAAACAGGGGACTGGAGACCAATTTTGGATCTCAGTATCTTGAACAGATCAGTCAAGAAAACAAGATTTCGGATGGTCACGCTGCAATCCATCCTTCCCTATTGGGACAAGGAAACTGGATGTGCTCTATAGACCTTCAGGATGCGTACTATCACATAAAATGAACAGACGCTCCAGAAGATTCCTCCGCTTCAGGCTGGGAACCAGTCATTTTCAGTTCAGGGCCCTGCCCTTTGGTCTCACCACTGCCCCGGTGTTTACCAAATGCATGGCAGTGGTAGCTTCTCACCTGAGACGACAAGGATTCCAGGTGTTTCCATATTTGGACGACTGGCTCCTCACAGCTCCCACCAAGCATCTCCTTCTGATGGCCAGGGATTACACTTTTCGCATTTGTCAAAAGTTAGGCATTTCAATAAATTGCGAAAAGTCTGTTTTGTCGCCTTGTCATACTATTACTTTCATAGGCGCAAATCTAGACACAGTAGACATGTCTGCAAGACTAACACATCAAAGAATAACAGACATTCACAAACTGGTCTCACTCCTTTTCAACAACAACAGAATCAAAGCCAGGTTGGTACTGAAAGTGTTGGGGATTATGGCGGCTGCCATACCTCTGCTTCCATTAGCCAGATTCCACATGCGGATCCTTCAATGCATGCTCTTTACACAATGGTCATACCAGCAACTTCCAATGTCCCACACCATTATGATCACGCAGGCGTGCAGAAATCATCTCATGTGGTGGATGTCTTCCCCTCAGCTCTTGTTGGGAAGACCCTTTGTTCCACCCCCTCCGGTTGCTACTCTGACAACGGATGCCTCCCTGATCAGGTGGGGGGGGGCATTATCAGGGCAGGACTGTCCAGGGCACATGGCAACCAAACGAATGCCACTTGCACATAAATGTTCTAGAGATGAGAGCAGTGCTTTTAGCGTTGCAAGCCCTTCAAGACTCTCTTCCCTTGGGAACGATTGCAATCCAGACAGACAATATGTCTGTAGTGTGGTACATCAACAAACAAGGCGGAACCAGGTCCTACCCCCTATGTCGAGAAGCACTCAGACTGTGGCAATGGGCGATTTCTTCTCAGCGGTTTCTGATAGCAACGCACATCCCCGGGAAGTCCAATCAAATTGCGGACAAGTTGAGCAGAGCTATCCTCATGCCTCACGAGTGGTCTCTAAAAGACTCTGTTGTGAGAGAAATTTTCCTCAAGTGGGGTCAGCCTTGCTGCGATCTTTTTGCTACTCCCCAAAACAGCAAGTGCAGAGAATATTTCACTCTATTCCCTTTACCAGGCCAACCCAGCAGAGACGCTCTAGTCCAAGTTTGGCCCCGGGGACTTCTGTATGCATTTCCTCCCTTCCCACTAATCTCTCAAGTGATACAGAAAGCTATCACTCAGAAGGCCTCATTGATCCTCATTGCTCCTTACTGGCCTCGACAGGTGTGGTTCCCCTTTCTACATCAATTTCTATTGGAGCGACCATGGCATCTGGACCTAGTTCCAAATCTTTTGATCCATCAGTCGGGTCAGTTACATCGCTCCCTCCCCTCTCTGAACCTCACTGCTTGGTTCCTCCAGTTCCAACCTTAGCCAGGCTTCCTCAATTATCTCACTCCGTTCGAGATATTTTGATAGCTTCCCATAAATCTTCCACTCGGAAGATTTATTTGAGTAAGTGGAAACGCTTCACATATTGGGCTCAAGGAAGGGACATAGATCCCTTCACTGCTTCCATCCAAATAGTCCTTGATTTTCTAGCTGAACTCTTCCATGCAGGTTCATCTCCCTCTACTCTTAAAGTTCAATTGGCAGCTATTTCTAACTTTCATGTGGGTATTTCTGAATCTGCCTTAATGTCCCACAAGCTTTGCAAAGCCTTTTTGAAAGGAGTTTTTCTTCTCAGACTTCCTATAAGAAATCCTCCTTCTCCTTGGGACCTAAATTTAGTTCTTACTTCTTTGATTCTTCCCCCTTTCGAACCTGCAGTCTCCTGTTCTTTAAAATTGCTATCATGGAAGACTCTCTTTCTGGTAGCTATTACCTCAGCTAGAAGAGTTTCAGAGCTTCAAGCACTCAGCTGTCGACCTCCTTATCTATTGTTTCATAAGGACAGGGTATCCTTACGAACGAACCCGTCCTTTTTGCCTAAGGTAGTCTCGACGTCAAATCTAAATCAAAGCATTGACCTCCCTGTCTTTTTTCCAGAATACTCTAATAGGTCTGAACAAAAATTACACTGCCTGGATGTTCATCGTCAATTGAGGTACTATTTGGATAGAACAAAACAATTCAGAAAATCTGACCAGCTGTTTGTCTCCTATGCAGAAGGCAGAAAGGGACTTTCAGTTTCAAAGGTATCATTATCCAGATGGCTAACATCTTTGATTTCCCTTGTATATGAAATTAGACACCAAAAGCTGCCTAATAAACCTAAGGCCCATTCCACCAGAGCTTTGGCTACTTCTTTAGCCTTCCAAGACAGACTGCCTATTGACACCATTTGTGCAGCGGCTACTTGGGCTACTCCTCACACTTTCATTTCTCATTATAAGTTGGATTTAGCTTCTAGGCATAGAGCTAACTTTGGTTCCACTGTTCTCAGGAGTCTGTTCCGTTAGGCCACCCGGGACAAGGTGCTAGGGACGCGGTCCCATCCAGCAAGAATGAAGGCGAGATAGACAACTTAACATAAAGAAGTTATGTTCTTACCATAACGTTCCATGTTAGTTGTCTTCTTCTCGCCTTCTTCTTGCGTCCCACCCTCCTGCCCCCTGGCTTGGACAGACCTAGAGGAGTTGTGATAGTGACCTCTCTTTCTACCACCTCTGTACTTTAGGTATATGCTCTGCTGTGCATATTTCCTGGATCAGGATGTAGGTCACCCTTCTCTTTTCCCTTATTTATAGAGGTGGACTTTGTTACTAATTATTCTATTACTATTATAGGCTGGGCCTAGCTTACAAACGAGATCTGAGGTAACTCACGCCTAGCATTGTGGGATATAAGGGGAGCCTCGAGCCGGTGGAACCAACTCTCGAGCTTTTAGAGTGGCCGAGTCGGAGCCGAGGTCGGCTCCGAACCCATCCAGCAAGAAGAAGGCGAGAAGAAGACAACTAACATGGAACGTTATGGTAAGAACATAACTTCTTTTTTATGGGGAGGAGAAGCTGTTCCTGCTGATGTGGTTGTCTGGGTAGACAACACCTTCCTCATGAGGTCGAAGGCCCCCGGGTCCCGAGTCGAGGTATCTCCCGGTTCCGAAGAAATGGGAAGAATCCCCGAGACAGGCACCGAAGGCATCGACCCTGAGGACGGAGCCGAGTCGATCCGAGCCGAGGCCCCGAGAGGGAGCGTCGGAACCGAAACATCGGTCCGACTCTCGGTCCCGGAACCAAGGATGGATCTTCGGCTCCGAGACTCCAGTACCGGATCCGACGGAGTCGAGGTGAACGGAGCCGACCGAGAGAAGGATGGTTCTGGCACCGAGGGCTCCACAATCAACAGGTCAGCCTCTTCCGGCTCCGAAGACTGTACAGGTCTCGGAGGAGGAACAGATGGAGATAAAGGAAGGCCTTCGAGTCTCGACACCAACTGAGAGGAGACCGAGATGAGTTTGGATAAGGCCGTATTCTCCATTAACTTCTGCACCACGCGGTCTACATCAGTGTCGGAGAGGAGTCTGGAAGAGCGCGTCGAAGGAATCGAAGACGGAGCCGACCTCAACAGTGTCGGGGGAGGGAGCTCCATCACTGGTTCCAAGACTTGAGGCTCGGAAACTGACAACAGTTGAACACTCGGTCCCGAAGTCTATGGAACCGGTGATCGAACCTTAACTGAAGAGCTCGGAGCCGATGACCTGGGCTCCGACGTCTTCGATTCCTTCAAGGATTTGGATGCCTGGTCTGAAGCATCCAGAGCCTCCTGAAAAGTAGGTTTTAAAAGACCCCTATCCATAAGTTTCCTGCGCCTATCTGTCATGACCCTTCCACTGAAAGAATGACAAATCGAACAGTCTTCTTGCAGATGGAGAGGGCCAAGACAGTAGACGCAGGAACTATGATTGTCAGTCACTGACATCTTTTGCCCACATTGGCAACGTTTAAACCCAGATTTAGCTTTCTCAGACATTTTAAGATAAAAACAAGTCAAGTCCAGTAAATAATGTCAATTCCAGTAAATTAGTCAAATCCAATAAAAGGGTCAATCCGGTAGTCAATCCAGTAAAGGGTGGGGTTAGGCCCCGAGGGAAAACTCTAATAAAGTTTAATAACTTTATATGGAACCGAGGATTCCTCGAAACTATAACACACACACACACACAATCTCTCAAATAACTTTTTAGCAAAAGAATTTCTTAGAAATACAAGAAAAAATATATAAATCTTAGCTTTAGGTGCTCGAGCTCATCAAAGTGATGCGAACGCTGCAGCGGCAAACTAGATCTGAGGTAAAGGCAGAGGGGGATTGTGGGAGTTAGGTTGGTCTCAAGCTTCTTCTCGATGCAGAGCTTGCAAGCGGCCGACACGGAGCCGAGGATCGGCTCCGAACCCATGTGTAAGAACAAACGGCGAGATCGAACACTCTCACATTGTGTGTTCGTCTATGTCTTAAGTGATAAGTTAATAAAGGTGTTAAAAAATTATCAGTTTCCCACAAAGTATCTGTCTTAAATTTTTTAACCACCCTTGGATTGGTTGTAAAAGAGTATTCAAATATTGCCCCACAATGAGCAGTTCTGTTTAGTTTTCATCCAGTTTCTTTTCAGGTTAAACCCTCTTTTAACAAGTTTTATATAAACTAGTTATTGTCTGTTGTGGTGAAGGATGTTTCTGTTATAAAAAACTTGTAGTCTGAACTGTTGTTGACAGGCTTCATGGGTAATATTATTTCAACTTAACTTGACCTTTTACAACCACAAAGTTACTGACACTTATAGCTGTAAACATCCCATAAGCCTGCTGTGTTTGCCCTATACAGTAGGGGTCAAATGAAGCTTCCAACCCTCCTTTTGCACCAACATCCCATTGCAGTTTGATTAAACATTATTAAGTATACTTCAGTTCTCTGACAACAGATTCAGTTACTTGTCATTCTAACAACCTTTAAATCTGAATTAACTATGTGGTTCATCACTTCTTTATCGTAATTGATCTTGGGTCTGCCTGTGTTCCTCACCTCATTTCACCAAGCCTTTTTGCTGTGAGTTAATACCAACTTATTTCCACAATCATTCACATTTTATATGAATATCAGCATCTGGTTTAGTTTGTTCTTGTCTCTAAACAACTTCTTTACCTGGTTTTATGTAAGGTTGATGATTCTTTTATGTTCATTTAAGAGACTAAGTTGTTGGAGGTAGTACAAGATAAGATGCATCGGAAACTTCTGTTTTTGTGCTTAATACTCAGTTAACATCCTATCAAGGCTGCTTCGTTATCATCTGGAGAGGACTCAGGAGTTTTTGTTTGAAACAGACATATTCAACCCTTCTTGCCACTGCAGCCATATGTAGGTGCTGCATGCAGGAATCAGACAAATGTGTTTACCTGTATGTCATAATCTTTTCTACAGAGTGGGCCACCTGAAACTGAAATGCACTCCTGCACTCCACAAGGATAGAAAATGTTCAACAGGAGCAAATAAAAATCTCAATATTTAAGATAAGTTTCTATTTTAGACACCTTTTTGCAATGCATTTCGTCCCCTTGGAAACAGGAAAATGTGTCTTTTCTGCAAGCCCAGTTTTTTTCTGGTAACATCAACAACCAAATTAATATGCCAATGTTCTTCTTATGGATCACTACTGCAGTAGCCTAAGCTATATGGGTTATATCTTGTTAAGGATACAACAACCAGACAGCTTCCAAAGCTTCAGGGCATCTTCTGTATATCTAAAGTGTTTGTCTGCTGAGCTGACTAAAGGATAAGTTTGGGTGCCAAGTCTTTCAGAACTTTCTTGCTGCCAAACAGAAGACTCTTCAGTGGGGTTTCAAAGATTGACAGTTGGTTAATGCTGTTCCATTGCTGAGCAGATAAGTTCCCGTGTGGAGGGGCTTCCACTTTACTTTTTATGATAGAGATCGTATTTTTCTGTAAAATAAGAGTTTTAAAGTTGTGAAAAGTGTTTTTAGTACCTGTCATGTTTAAATTTAAAAGGAAGCATCACTTTTTACTTTTGTGGGTAAAAAGTTGTTAAAACTTATTCTAAACTATGTTTTCTCATGGGAACATTTGTTTAATTTATTTTTGGGAATGGAATAAGTGTTTGAATTGCTTTTTGATGTGCTCGCATGGGAAAAGTCACTTTTTCCTACTACCTGTTTTACCGACTAGTGCTGCCAGGCTTCCATGGGAATCAGGCATCTTTTTCTACTTAACCATGGAACAACTTATCAGTTTCTCAGTTCTTCCTTCTTAAAGCCACTAAAAGGAGAAATTTAGTATACACCCCTTTGCCAATACAGCAAGCTGCTGAGTGACTCAGCCAGAGATGGGTGACTTTGCTGTGGACAAAACTCATTCCTTGCTCCACTCATTTTTTTCCTGGCTCCTGTTTATGTTGCCGCCTTTATGGACCAGGGTTAGACACATCCTCTGCAGCTGTTGTAGTGCCCTTGTTGGGCATGGGAGGAACCACTCTTGTCGGTACTAGGAGAAGGGACCGAGAATGCCTTTCTACCTAGCCATAAAGCTATGCCCATTACTAGGGAGGTTTTTACCCTACAAAAGTGGGTCTGTTTCTTCAGAAATTCCTGTCAAAAAGAAAAGCTTAGACATGTTTTCTCCTGTCTCATTTACTCTGGACAGGAGTGATTTATTGGTCTTATCCCAGGGTTTATTTCAGGTTCTTGACCCTTCCTGCATGTCTTTCTCTGGTTAAAGAATAATAGATTCTTCATTTTCTAAAGATATTCAAGAGATTAAACAACATGTGTAAAGAAACAGATTTTGTTTTGTTTTCACAGATCACTGATTCAGATTCTGAAGAGAATGGAGCTTCAGCTGGACCCTTTGAAGGATTATCTTTTTCTGAAACTGTTTCCAGAATGAATCAGTTGTTTCAGTGGGACATGGTTATGTTTCTCAGTCCTTCGAAAATAATGTGGTTTGTTACATCTGGAATTTCCAGAACTGGCTCCTATTCCTTCTCTGCTTTCTGCTTTGGGGGATGTTTTTGTCATAACCTGTAACTTGACTGACAACCATCCTGCCACCCTCAAGAAAATGAGCAAATGATAAAACGTTCCTTAAAAGATTGAGGAACTTTATACAATCTACCCATTTTCTTGCCTGACAACCAGCCTGCTGACCCAAGAAAACAGGTAGATTGTATAAAATTCTTCAATCTTTGAAGTTTTTACATACTCATCAGGTCATACCCAGTAACAATTGCTTTAGTGAACACAGCTACTGATAAAGAGCCAGTCAAAATGAATCCTTCTCCTTTTGAAAAAGATTGGAAGGCTTTTAAATAGATACAAGAAAAAAATGCATTATTTCATAACACTTCTTTTTGGAATTCTCAGCTGTCAAGTTCATATGTTAATGTTTATGCTTTGCTCTTTTGAGAATTTGAGGAATGCTTTGGCATCTGTTTCCTTTTCTGGGGAGAAATCTTCTTTGTGTATTTTGGTTGATTCTGTGTCTCTAGTAGCTACCTACTATTTGAAATATGCTTATGATGTTGTTGAGGCCTCTTTCAGGGCTGTTGCCACTGAAATGGTTATGTGGAAGTTTCATTTGTTGCATTCTCAAAACTTTCCAGAAGATGTAAAAATAAAGTTTTGAATTCTCCCTTGGAGAGAGAGAGAGAGAGAGAGAGAGAGAGAGAGAGAGAAAGAGAGATGGAAACAGTTAGATTTGGGCCATCTGGTTCAGAGGTCATTGTAAAGACGTGATGAGAGAGGTATGCTGATTCATGGGACCACTCAGGTTTTCAGCTCTCCATCTCCAAGTTGCCCAAGGGATTTAATACTAAAGGCAAATTAAACCGACTCAACAATCTACTGGTAAGCAATCATTTAAAAAAGGTATGGAAGTGAGTTCCAAAAACTAGAGCATCCCCCCCCACACACACAGAACTAGGGCTAACAAGTCCTTATAACTTTTTACGAGATTTCTCCCCTTCCCACTCTGGCAAACAATGTTATCCATTCTCAGTTTATTATCTCTTATTTTTCTTTTGTAGTTTTCTGGTAACCTTAGATGTAAAATATGCATATCATCACATTCCTAGATCCACTTTTCAGAAGTTTCTAAAGGTTTTCTATGCCTGAATCACATTATCAGTTTCTCTGTCAGAAATCTTTCACTTGGATAAAGGATCTACTATACAGACTGAGATTCTAGGATAATTTACAGATGTTTTGTCTGATTAATTCTCACAGAATTGTTTCCTTGGGGTGTCTGTTGGACTCCTGAGCTCAAAGAGCTTTTCTTCCACAGAAAAAAGTAGTCTTGGATACCTGAGCTCAAAGAGCTTTTCATCCACAGAAAAAAAAGTATGTCTACATCTAGATCTTATCCTGAGTATTTCCACTGAGACTACTGTCTCAGAAAGAGATTCAGGGTCTCGTGCCATCTATGAGTCTCATGATACCTTTTATAAGACTCCACTTGATAAACATCTGTTGGTACCTGTAATCTGTATGGCCCCAAGATCACCAACCCATAACATTTCAGTTTCCAGTTTTGGGTTTGTAAATAGGGTTTCTTTTTGTTGGAAACACCATATTTTTCAAAACTTGGGTCTCCTCTTCTCACTTTTAGCTTCAGCACAGTCAGTCACTATTGACATCTCAGACTTTGCTTAAGGATCTGTGTCTATGGGGATAAAAGTGCAACATCTTTAGAAAAGAAAAGACAGATCAAATCACAAAAATAAAATAGATATTGGCACTTCCAAATGTTCTTAATGCTTTCATTCATTTTGATCCCTCAAACTTTTACAAGTGTTTACTATACCACAGTGATGTGGTACCTAAACTATCAAGGGGGAACCAGTTCTTACTCTCTATACAGATTAGCCATAGTATCCTGGGCTGTAGCTTTTCAGCATGATCTCATTCTGCAGCCAGCTCACACACTGTCAGAGCAATGTTTTGTGGCAGACAAGATGAGTAGGACCAGGACAGACCCTCACTAATGGAAATTATATCAGGGTGTCTTCCAAGATTTTTATCCTACTGTGGAGAACACCTCAAATAGATCTCTCAACTGCCAGTTGGTGAAATTCTGCAACATGTCCCCATTCTTGAAGGGCAGCAGATAGCAACATCAATGGGACTGTGAGCTTCTGGGGTAAGGGTGACCCTGCCACAATCTGTAAAGTAAATTAATGAGAAGAGAATTGCTGAATTTAGGAACTACCCATTGCTCCTGCCAATAGCAAAGCAAACTGGCTACACTATCTCCATTCCTCACAGGCACTTTGCACTGTGGTATGAAGAGAAAAGAGAAGGAGAGAACATGCAAGCAGCTGAGCCTAACCAACTAAACAAGTAAAAGCAATTTAACAAATGGGGGGGGGGGGGTTAAATAAATTAATAATTTTAATTTATACTTTACAGTCAGAATTACAAGTTATGCACTACCAGCATCAGTGCACTGTCTCTTCTGAATTCTTTAAACAAGATGCAAATTAGAACAGCAAAATTTCTTTCCATAATCACAAGTGTTTTAGCATATGTTTGCAGAGGGCTTATCCTCCAGCATCTCTCAATGTGGAGGACTGCATCAAACTCACATACATTGCTATATACAATATATAATATATAACATATCAACTCCAGTATGACACAAATACCACTTACTTGTTACAGTCTCTCATATTGTTCTTTAGAGAAGTCAAAGATTACTTTAGGACCTGCTACCACATTTCTGTAGACTGCACATTTATTGGCACAAGTTGAAGCAGTAGAGTTAAGTTTATATATATTCCAATGTCCACACATGCTTGGAGATGGTAAACTCTCTTATTTCCTCACTAGCTGGTCCTTTGTGATGAAAAAGTCACTTAGGAGAAGATGGTTGATGATCAGATGATCAGACAATATCTAATTAACAAATAATAACAGTATTGTGCTAATTCAGAGGTGACTATACTTACATAATTTGTCATCTTATACTAGAATTAACCTCCTATTGTTGTTGCTGTATATGGAAGCAAATACACACACCTGAGTGGCCAGGAGGGGCTGTGGGTAACAACAGAGCCAGCAAACAGAAACAAGGATATAAAAATTGCTATGATTTGCTGTAAACTGAGTCAACTGATTGAGGCAGCTACTACACTGTTTGGTTTGATTCATTGATCTTTCTGACTATAAATTCCATCTGTCCAAGCTGCTTACCCATGCAGTATATTTTTGTGCTTTCCCTCTGGGCAAAAAGAAGAAAGTCAAGGTAGGGTAAAGAGAGACTTGTATTGATACTGTATAAAAGTGGTGTACTGATCTGTAAAAAATAAGAAAGATGTTGCTTTATATATATATATATATATATATATATATATATATATATATATATATATATATAATGTGTATACATATGTATATGGGTCTACTTCTGTTCTATGAAAACACTTTTTTTCGAAGACCAGAAGTACAAACCCATTTCAGCAAAAGTGCACTTAACCAAAAGTGCACTTTTGCAAGCACCGGTTCACCGAACAGGAAATAAAAAACAAAAAAAAAAAAACACTGCAAACACGCTTTTGCAGGGGGTACAGTGGGGATAAGGAAATATACCTGTATCCCTACAGTAGTGCGATCTCAGAGTTAGTATATATAAGCAGCAGGGGTGTGGGGTGCAACTGCACAATACACACACACACACACACACACACACACACACACACACACACACACACACACACACACACACACACACATACACATACACACACACACACAACACACACATATCTGCATATCTATGTCGTCTGGTCTGAAAGAATTTAATGAATTCTGGAATTCTGCACATTGATGACTTTTATTAATTGGAAACAAGCCCCTTCATAGGGGTGACATGGGGGTATTGTCTTTTTATTGACTTGTTCAGTGTCACACAGTAGCCAACAGAGGGTGAGGAAATTAAATCATGGAGTATACAAATTCATGAAGGCAATAAAGTGGTTTAACAATAGTGAGAGCCTTAATCCTTTGCACAAACTGCCATATTTACACAGTAATTGGAATTCACAAATGACTTTGGACATGTTTTGTCAGTTTTTTTTTGCAGCTGGCTAGCAGTGGGATCTGTGCTACTTTAAATGGCCCTTTCTCCTTGTTAAATAATTACTTAAGTGTTCCACTTGTCTCCATTGCCTTTTTAAATAGTTTAGAAAGTTAATATTGTTCTATTTTCAGTGACATTTTTGTGTGTTCAAAGAAGAAAACTGGGAGCGTGCAAAGAATTCTGTATATTGTTTTTGGGGGTAAATCCAGAGGACATAAATGTTCCTTTAAAGTGTAGCCTGTGTGGAAACACTGGTTAAGTAACTTGCATAGAGATATGTAGAAGCAAATGAAGGCTGAGGAGCTCCAATCCTGAGTCCAGGTAGGTCCACTAGATAAAAACAAATGCCCCTCTGTGGGAGTAACTTGGAACTAGCACTTGAGTACTGTCCATTTAAATAACTTGTTAAGAGTCACACAGTAGGCAAATGGAGTTGAAGGAATCAACCCTGGAGTACAGGAAAGAAAATCATTGCCTTAATCCTCTGTGCTAAGCGGTACCTTCATACACTAACTGCAATTGCAGGAGCTGTGTTGGGCATATTTTGGCACTAAATGCGTTTTTTTTCCACAGTAACAGGCTGGCAGAGGCAACATGCATAGGAATGGGCCTTGGACTTGATCCTTCCTCATAAATTACTCTGTAGCTTTCTAAGTGTTCCTTTCACCTCTAAGTGTTGATTCAGCTTAAAAAGTTAAAAGGAATGTAGATTTATTTTTTAACTGAAATTTTGCATTTCTGTATATTAAAACTGGAAGCATGCAAGAAATTCTGTACATTTTTTGCTAACAGTGTGGTCCAGTGCAGTTTTTTTTATTCTAAACTTGGTGTAAATGAAAATTGCACCACATAGTAAAACCTGGTAAAGCTAAAGTGATTGATGTCCTTATTTTATGAGGGTTTTCTTTATGATTATTTTTTTAAGTTAGGGATTTTGTATAATGGTTAGTAATGTTATTTCATTTCTTATTAGGAAAGTATCCAAAGATGTTCAAGCAAATTCTGCTTTGTCAGACATAATTTAGAACAATCACGTGTTAGTATTTCCTCAAAATAATAAGGAAGATGAATCCAGAAGAACATGTTTGTGTATCTGCGTGTTCTCTGAAATAAATTAAAGGAGTAAGTAGGTGAAGTTTTGAGGCAGGTTGAAGACAATGTTTGGTTGATGGAGGCAGGAGGGCCCATAGATTGAAAACAGCCCAGGGCCAATCAGTTTGCAGACTGATCCCATCTCATATTCTGCATATGACTTCTGAAGCAAATACACTGCACAACTCTGGCTCAGTACCTGTTTCCACTGCCATCCTATTGGCCACTATCTTTTTACTGAACAAGTTGCCCTAACTACCAGACCTTGCCTGCTGTCATATAGCTTGTTTTCTGATTAAATCACCAGTTTGGACTCTGTGTCTTACCATTTCATTTACTCATTAACTTACTGTGAGGAACAGTGCTAGAAGTCCAGATAAACCACATCAACAAGTCAACTTTGATGGTGAACTAATTACACATGTGAATCAGATTGGATTGGAAAGAAATCTACTTCATGATTTGCCTCACCTGTGACAGAGTGGTAAAGTCCTGATGATGGCTCAGGTGACCCGGGTTTGATTAGCAGCCCAGGCACTTGATGGCAAGGCAGGGATGATGGGTGCGCCTATCTTAGAGAGGTTGCAGCATTCTGGGCTCTTCTGAATGGGGCTGTGGCAGAGGGCAGAACTGATACTAGGTTTGTGGATGGGAGGACTGAGAAGCATGACTGCCCTGTGGGCCCAAGCCATGGACATGCACTCAGAGTCACACCCAATTACCCACTCAGTCTAACTCCTAATATCACCATACTGGGGGAGGAATTAGGTCTTAGGAAAATCACTCACTAGACTGCAGTTTGATGGTTCCCTACCTGCCCTGGTGCTGACCTTAGAGACTGCCCATAGATCTGGAGTCTCCATGTGCAGGAGTTTTCCTGAAAATGAGTCATTCCTGGTGTGGCAAAACCTTAAGTCAGCAGTGGAATGAAAAAAAAAAAATGTCTCATGAACACATGTTATTATCCATCTATTAATTTGCATTCTGAATTTCCATCCTGCATTGCAGAATGATGTCCAAAACTTTTCTTGTGATGGAAGCAAAGCTAACCTGTTTTAAATTACCTGATTTCTTCATTGGCCTTCCTTAGTGTAAGGAGAGCAATTCTTCACTCCTTAAGCAGAGACTATAGTTTTGCCAGAGATTCCCTCAGAACTCTTGCAATTTCTTTAAGTATTGTGTAAGAGGGAGCAGACGCTCACTAAGAACACTTGCAATTGGTAAGGGGGACGCTAACTAATCCTTGGGCCCTATTTGTCTATCTTCCCTTCCAGTGCTGTTACTTTGTCTTATTCCTTTACAACTAGTGAGGTGAAGAATTAGTTGAATATATTAGCTTGGCCTCCTTCCTCTTATTACTTTTTCCTATGCTTCTCTAATATGACTGGGTTACTGAACAATCTACCCATTGTTAAATGATAGGCTCATCAAACAGACTAGTTATATTATTTAGTCTGTGAGTTATCAGGTGTGCAGAAATGAAAGGTGAAGTTAGGGATATGGCACTTCATACCTCCATTTTTTTTCCATTTTAGAAAGAATGGAACCCACTGAATTAAAAGCATGAAGTAGTAGTAGAATGAAGTAACTTAGGCACATTATGCTTTCACTTGAAAGTTGAAGAAGGAATCCTTTTTTCATCAGATAATAGGTCATGACTTGTGATGGGCAAGCTACCTTCTAATGTTCTAACCATTCTTCTCACCATCTCTGCTACTTGATTTCTGATGTGCCACTTCTCTATTCAAGATTTGATATCTAGCAAGTTAGCAAGCAACATTATTGCCATCAGTCATTTGAATCTAGTACATGTTGGTGCAAACTCCATATGTGAAGGGAAGAAAGTGATTGTGTCATTAAACAGTGATTGAGAAGGTAGTATAAATAAGTGAGACAGCCAGTACAGAAGATATCCTTCCATTCTTCTGCTTGAACAGTGAGTGAAGTCCTCATTTTATTTAATTAAGGCTGGTCTGCTGTTCTTTGAGAGCAAACTAGATGAAGTTCTAACTCAACAAGCAGAATTTGGTGAAATTCAATTCCAAGATCATTCCTTTTACACAGAAAATCACTATCCATGTGATTTCTAATTGTGCAATAGGAGGGATTAATTTCATTTGGGATATTTCTTCCTTATTTGTGTTTGTGTAACCATAGAGTCAATATAAATAAATGTGTAGGATGTGGTGGATTGCCTGTCACATGGGGGTGGGGGGCTTGAGTCCCTGTAAAACACTCAGCAAATTTTTCATAGGATTGATTTTTCTGAGTAGATGTGCTTGGTGAGTTGGTTCCTCATGGAGTTGTAGCCCACTGAGTCATAGAGAAGCTTTTATTAACACATTCAATGCCACAGTACAGAACATATGCTGCCCATGGGTTGTAATTGTAGCAGCATGCAGACTATACCACAGGATATCACTGTGCACCCTATAAATGTGTATGTCACAGGAGGTGCTCAGGACTGGGGTTAGTTTATTCAAAGGGCATACATCATCACAGGCTGTGCACTCATTTTCACAATAGTTCTGTGGGTGCCTGGAGAAAGGACCAAGAGTTAGTTTCTTTAAAGAAAACATTGTATAACTCGGTGTGAGCCAGTGGCCTAAATAATAGACAAAACACTACAAAAGGGAGGAAACACAAAAATATAGTACACTGAGGTTAATACAGATTGCAAGGAAAATATAAGAACACTCTCAGTTATTACCTTGCAAGCAAAAATTGGAAGAGGGAACCAAACCTAAGGCTGAACGCTGATACTGTTTAACAGCTTTTAGCTATAGCCTTTGATGTCTATATAGATATAGATCTTTTTCATCAACCTTCTCTTTCCAGTTTTCAACATGGGGTTGGGGTGTCACATCAGCTGTCACTATCACTATTTAAGGTCAGTGTCCTACCTTCTTCAGTAGTCATTCCTGACTGTCACAGGTCTTCTTTCACACAGTTCATCCATCTCTTTGCTGGAAGCCCTTGTTTCCTCTTATCTTCTTCCTGTCTGTCCCAACTCCCTCAGCAGATTGTCTTCTGCTTTTCTGCATATGTGTATGAACCACTATAATCTGTTCTCTTTGATCTTCTCTGCAATTGGAGCTACTTTAGCTTCTGCTATGATGTCTGTATTTCATCATCTATCCCACAGTATGCATCCTGCCACCTCACTCAGGCCCTTCATCTCCATCACCTCTTGCTTCCTCAGCCAATCCACCTTCACTGCCAGGGTTCAGTAGCACTTGTTAGATCACTGTTTTGTAAACCTTACTTTTCATCTTCATTGGCATTCTTCATTTACACACTACCCTGACACTGTTCCATTTGGCTGAAGTCCTCTAGCTTTGATCTTCTCAATCAGACTTCTCTTCCCCTCAACCATCCCTCCCAGATACTTGAAGCTCTTAACCTGTCCCACCATTTTCCCTTCTTTCTCAGTTTTTAGTTTCTTCTGGTTTCCCACATTTGCTGTCAGTGCAACTGTCTTATCTATATTCAGTTTTATCTCACATGCCTTTAGGTTTAGATTCCATTCCCCTATCATTTCCTAAAGTTGTTATTCAGAGTTTGTCTATAATTCCACAGTGTCTACATACAGCAGCTTTGTTGATCTGTCCACTCTGATCTGTTTACTAATGTAGTCCACCACCAGTACAAACATCAGTGGGTTCAAAGCTGAACCTTAATGCATACTCACTCCCACTGGGAACTCCTAGGTGAGTCCTAATACTGTTTGTACTTGTGCCATTGGATCCTTGCCCATAGCCTGCATTAATTTTACCAGTGTTTCCAGGAGTTCAAGCCATCACAAAACTATTCAAACTGACTTCCTTGGCACCTTGTCATATGCTTTCTTGAAGTCTAGGAATGCCCAAATGGACTCATCTGAAGTTGTTAATCTTCTTCCTATTCATCAATCACTGATAGGTTCAGTTCCAAGCCCTCTGAACCAAGTCAGCCTAATACCAAGCTCAAGTACACCAAAAACTCTTGAGCTAAGCTGCTACCCACAATGGCCTTCTCCCAGTTACCCCAGATCTTGTTTGCCGCACAGCCATATAGCAGCGTTTCACTGAGCTCTCCAGCCAAGTATTGTATTTTTCAATTTTTGCAGTATTTTGTAAGTTTTTTCTCTCAAAACTCCTATATTTCTTGTTTTCTTCAGTAGCTCCACCCACGAGTATTCACTTTCTTACCATTGTTGGTAAATGGCCTTCCTTACCCTTGTAGTATTCTTAATACCATTGTTGGTATTTTCTTCTCTTTTCTTTCCTCCCTTTTGGATTAGTTACTCGTTTTTTTTTTGGTATGTCTGAAAAGAAAGGGACTTTGGGGTTTAAGCATTGCTCTTCCTGCAATGGTAAACTCCAAAATAGTGATCTACATGACAAATGTGTTGATTGTCTGGGGGTTCCACACCTAACACCTATCTGTAAACCCTCTCTGTCAAACTTGTGTTAGTTTCAGTCAGCAGACACTGAATGAAAGAAAGAATAAACTTATTCTGAAAGGCCTGCTTCCTTCTCCATTTTCTGAGGCTATTTCTGCGTCGGAGGTCTCAACCCCTCCATCTACACACAAAAAAGTCCTCATTCGGACCTTTCTTCACCGGCTGGTGAAAAGAGCAAGCCTTATAAGCACAAGGCCCTTAAAACTTCCACGGAGCACAAGATTGCCTCCTCAGTTCCGATAACCTCGGCTCTGAGCTCTGCTCCACTGGTGTCTTCTGATATTGCGACTTCCACATCAACGCCGACCTCGGCACCAGCTACTGCTATGGTTCCAACTGTTGTTTCAGACCCTACTTTATTGCCTGCCATCAGCTCGGCACCATTGTCCCTTATCTCTGTTCCAAGATCGGTACTGACGACTCCATCAGAGCCGATAATGACCTCCACCTCATCTATCACTTCAGCTCCGAGCCCTTTTTCGGCACCAATAGTTCCCCTTTTCCCTGTCTTGAAACTGGAATCCTCTGTGCCGACTTTTACTGCAACTCAGACCTGGTACTCCCAGTCCTTGGAGCCTTTTGCTGGACAAGTCTTTAGCCCCTTTTTGGACCAACAACTACCCCTCAGGAGTGTCAGTAAGGTCCACCAGGAGCCTATCTGAATCGGATGTGGTGCACCTGTTTGATCAGCTGCTGACAGCCAGGTGGATTAAAAATTTTCACTGAACCTACCCCACTGTGGGCTTTGGGTCCATTGCCCCTGCAACTCTCACTTATTCTCCTCCCTTGGACCCTTCAGTTCTGAGGCCCATAGCTCTGACGTCTGCAGGAGGAATCCTCTCCTTGGCACTGACAGTGACCTTCTCTGAGGCTTCAAGGCCCCTATGGGCTTTGGAACTATCCCTTACTCAATCTCATGCTTGGAGGGTGGGACCCTCGGCTCCGGGAACAGTTACAGTTGTTTCATTGGCTCCAGCTCTGGGGGTAACTCCTGCCCCAGTTTTGCTGGAGGCTCTCTCTCTGGGAACGAGCCACACAGAGCGGGGTATGACCCTGGTTCCAAGATTGCTTTCCTCTGTTCCAGGCTCCCATTCCTCTTCAGGCAGGCCTGTCTTCTGAGTGATGAAGAGCGTGCTTACTTTGGGAAGCACTCCTCCTACGTTGGACCTTCCCCCCGCTCCTTCTGAGCTGCAGCTATCACAGGCCACACCCTCCCCCCCAGGACACCTAGAGCACAAGCCTCAGGAAACCCCTGTAAAGGATAACCTCCTTTCTGAGTCCTCTTCAGATGCTCCCACTGAAGATCCTCCTCGGAAATGGACTAAGAGGAAACACATGGAATCTCTGGAGGAGTCCCTCACTAAAGATACAGATTACGATGATGGAGAGGGGTCCCCATGGTTACCCCCTGATGATGTCTCCTTTGGAGACATCCTGGAAATTTTGAGGCAGAGGGGCGACTGGAAACCCTCCAACCCCTCCTCGGAGGAATCTGTATTCCTGCAGGCCTTCCGCTCTCGGCCCTCTATTTTTTGGGTGACCCCCCCTGACGATGACCTAGTCAAGCTCATTGTACAACCAGCATGGAAGAACCCTGATACCATTGAAGCCATTCCCCAGAGACCAGAAAAGATACTCTCCCCTCCAGAGGAACAGCCCCATTGGTCGAAAGGCTTACAAGTAGACGCTATGGTGGTTGCGGCTGCCACGAAAAAGGAACTTGCGGAGGAAAGTCCTGCTGTCCATCTGCCCAACAGAGTGTCCTGGGCAGTGGACAGATTAGGGAAGTGAGTTTTTGCTTCAGTGACCTTTGCTGTTAGATCTCTGAATTACTTGGCACATTTTACGAGGCTCCAAAGATATCTCATATCTGAACTTTCTGGAACCCTCATGGGTCATGTTTTGGATGAGGCACGTGATAAAGTTGCTTCCCAACTTGCTCCACTAGAGTCAATTTCCAATTTGTTCATGAGGTTGCTGTCCCACGCAACCGAAGGAGTGGCTAAAGCTGTGGGTGCAGACGCAGTTGTGAGACGCCATGCCTGGATGTGCATTTGTGACCTCGCGGATTCCTTCAAGTCTTCCTTTTTAAATGCCCCTATCAAACCGTCCACTTTGTTCAGTTCTAAAGTGAAGGCCACATTAGCTAGGTGCGAGCAGGATGGAAAAACCTTGTCTACCATTGGCCTATGTTTTTTCAAGCCTCGGCGCTCTTTCTCCAGGAACCAGAGGAGTGGAAAGATGTGGCACAAAAAATCTCAAGGCCCTTTCTATAGTGCACATGGCGAGGACTCCCCCAGAGGCAGAGGGGGTTCCAATAATGGAAGATGCCCCTTTCGGGGCAGAGGGGATCCCCAAAATCAGGGCTCCAGGGATTCTTTCTCCAGACAACCTTATCAGTGCTCCTGAAGCGCTGCCTGATTGCTTTCCTCCGGAAGCAGTCGGGGCTCGTATCTCTCTGCACCAAGCTGCCTGACGCTCTATTACAAATGATCAGTGGGCACAGAGAATAATTTCCAGAGGTTATTACGTTCCCCTAATCTCTTACCCAAGACCTCCGAAATCCCTTCCCGATGTTCCACTCTGTCAAAGGGAAGAGGCAGGTTCAGAAATAAGAAACCTGTATCAAAAACGAGTCATCCAACAAGTCCCCCCAGACCAGTGTGGATCCAGTTTTCACTCAAGATTCTTTTTGGTGCCAAAATGACCGGGGACTGGAGGCCCATTTTGGATCTCAGCCAGCTAAACAAATCAGTAGTTCAGACCAAGTTCCGCATGGTCACGATTCAATCCATTCTCCCATTTCTTCGGGAGGGTGTGTGGATGTGGTCAATAGACCTCCAGGATGCGTATTACCACATCAAAATGGAAAAACACTCCAGGAGTCTCCTTTGTCTCTGGCTGGGAGCCAATCATTACCAATTCAGAGTCCTGCCATTTGGTCTCTTGACGGCCCCCAGAGTGTTCACAAAATGCCTATCAGGGGTGACAGCTCATCTGAGACTTCAGGGATTTCAGGTGTTTCTGTATCTAGATGACTGGCTTCTCTCCACTCCCACCAAGCGCCTACTGGTCAGGGCTCTCCGCTACACCCTAGCACTGGTGGAGTTTCTAGGCATCACCATTCACTGGGAAAAATCCAGCCTTCATCCCACCCAACAACTGGAATTCATAGGAGCAATATTCAACACTCAAACCAGCCAAATCTGTCTTCCTCCTCACAGACTTCTGAGATTGCGGTTACAAATACAAGTGTTACTCTGTCGAGAGAAGGTGTCTGCAAGGGAAGTTCTTCAGGTTCTGGGGTCTATGGCATCAGCCATTCCAATTGTTCCCCTAGCAAGATTGCATATGAGAATACTACAATGGCTCCTTTTGTCCCAGTGGATATCCAATCTCCACCCCCTGAATGCACTGATCCTCATCACCAACTCCTGCAAACAAGATCTCCTCTGGTGGATGAGAACAGATGAAAATCTTTGGTGTCGCCCCTTCCAGACTCCCCAACCTAATGCCATGGTGACCACGGATGCTTCCCTGATAGGGTGGGGAGGCCACTTCCAAGGAAAGACAGTACAAGGCACGTGGTCCAACCTAGAGATCAACCTGCATATCAATTTTCTGGAGTTAAGAGCAGTGCTATTAGCGTTGCAGGCACTTCATCTGCTCCTTCCATCAGGAACAATTGCAATCCATTCAGATAACATGCTGGTCATCTGTTACATAAACAAACAGGGAGGCACCATATTCTACCCCCTATGTCACGAGGCAGTGAGAATTTGGCATTGTGCGATAGCTTCCAACTACTTTTTAATCGCAAAGCATGGGAGCTCCAATGTGATTGCAGACAGACAGAGCAGATGCATCCTCCACCCTGATGAGTGGTCTCTCAACCCGATCCTGGCAGCAGAAATCTTTGGCCTTTGGGGCCAGCTTTGTTGCGATCTTTTCACCTCCCCCTCAAACAAAAAGATGAAACAGCTATTTTGCCCTCCTTCCCCCACATGAGGTGTCACAGAGAGACACTTTGACTCATGATTGGCCCATGGGTCTCCTCTATGCTTATCCTCCAATACCCCTGATTCCTTTATTTCTAAGGAAAGCTATTCGGTTTAGAAGCAAAGTGATCATCATTGCCCCTTTCTGGCCTCAAGTGTGCTTTCCCTTCTCCCGACCTCACCTGTTACAACCTCCTTGGATCCTGGACTCTCATCAGGACCTAATATCTCACCCACAAGGGCTGACTCCCCCAAATCTATCCACCATCAAGATGGCAGCTTGGTTTCTCCATTTCTGTTAGTCGCCAGGCAAGAAACCCTCTCCTCTTCTATCCAGAATATTAGTCTGGCCTCCCACAAACCATCCACCAGAAAACTCTACAGAGATAAGTGGAAAAGATTCACTATCTAGTCAAATAATCAGATGCTAGACCCTTTTTCAACTCCTACAGCCACCATTCTTCACTATCTCTCTGAGTTGTTTAACAATGTGGCGTCATCCTCTACTATTAGAGTCCATTTAGCAGCTATTTCCAATTTCCATAATGGTGCAGATGGAATCCTTCTTATCTCCACCCGACTCTGCAAGACCTTTCTCAAGGGAGTTTTCAATAGTAGACCACCTTTCAGGCAGCCTGTAGAGACATGGAATCTCTCCCAGGTTTTCCAGTGTCTCTCTCTACCTCCCTTTGAGGCTGCCGCGACATGTGATCTAAAATTGCTGTCATGGAAGTCTTTGGTTTTGGTGGCGGTCACATCAGCCAGATGGATATCTGAGTTACAAGCCTTATGCATCAAGAGCCCATGTCTAATCTTCCATAAGGACAGAGTTTCCCTTCATACTAACCCCTCTTTTCTCCCCAAAGTGGTTTCCAACTTCTCTCATTGAGCTTCCTGTATTTTTCCCAAACTACTCAAACAAAGGGGAATACTGCCTTCATTCATTGGATGTACATAGACAACTACGTTTCTATCTAGACAGGATTAAGTCCTTTCACAAGTTGGACCAACTTTTCATTTCCTTTTCTGGTCCGAGACTGGAATGTGCTGTATCAAAAGTTACTTTATCAAAATGGCTCAGACATTGCATTACCTTTGCATATTCCCTTATGAATGAATCCAGACCTGATCAAACCAAAGCTCATTCAACTAGGGCCATTGCAACTTCGGTTGCCTTCCATTCCAGGGCTTCCATGGATGACATTAGTGCAGCAGCCATTTGGGCTAAACCCCATACCTTCATTAAGCATTACAAATTGGATCTGGTCTCCAGGGGAAGAGCGGCCTTCGGCTCGATGGTTTTCAGGAACGTTCTTCCATAAGGGCCACCCAGGTTCTCCAAGTAGCTTGGGATTCTGTCCCATCACTGATGAATAGGAAGGAGATTAGCAACTTCAGATAAATAAGTTATATCTTACCATAACATTCCATCTCAGTTGTTGATCTTCTTCCAGTCATCATACCCTCCCACCGTCCCCTACCAAAGGCTCCTTGTGGATCTTCTGGGTCCTTGTGGTGTTTCAGGGTTTCTGCGCAGAGATGCCTCTGTCTTTCTATATATTCTATATGTTGCATGCAAACTCGATCTGAGGTAACTGGGAAAAGGACTTTGTGGGTAGCAGCTTGGCTCGAGAGTTTTTGGTGGAAGCGAGCTTGGTATTAGGCCGACTCGGTTCTGTGGGCTCGGAACCAAACCCATCAGTGATGACTAGAAGAAGATCAACAACTCAGATGGAATGTTATGGTAAGACATAACTTCTTTTTTCCTCACTCTAGCATCTTCTCCACTATCTGTCTCATTGCAAAAAATCAGGATGGTTGTACTGCATACAGATCTGAATCTAAACTATCATCTTTTGTTTTACCTTCTACTACTCTGTATTATTCATTTATCAATCATCTCCACAATTTGTGTGCAGTGTGACAGAAATTTGATACAGCTATACTGCCCACAGTTGTGACTGCCCCCTTTGTTCTAGTATATTGGCATTACAATGTTAATTCTTCAGTTATATGGGATATGCCTCTCTCTCCATACTACTGCAAGTACCTTCAGGAGACATTTCTCCCCTGTCTCACCCAACATCTGATCATATCTGATGTGGCCTCATCTGAGCCTACTGCATTCCCTGACTTCATTTTCGTTAGTGCTGATGTTTATCATATTAATCACTGCTGCAGCTTTAGTTATATAAGCTTATATCTTGCCAAGGATGTAGCAGCCAGACAGCTTCCAAAGCTTAAGGGCACCTTCAAAGCACATAAACTGTCAAGCAGCTTGAGTTGAGCTGATTAAAATATGTTTGAGTGCCAAGCCCTTCAGAGCTTTACTACCACAGAAGAGTACACACCTCTGAGGTTTTCAATGATAACAGTCTGCTGGTGCTGCTCCTTTGCTGGGCAGAAAAGTTACCCTTGGAAAAAAAAAAAACTTTCCATTTAATAATTTTGATGATTTTTTTATGCTGTCCTCTTCAAGAAAGTTATTTTAAGGCTAGGAGTTTGTGTTTTGATGGACTGTCATGAGACTGCACTGTACTTTTAAACAGAAGCTCTCTTCTCTCTTTTTTTCCTGTCAGTTTAAACGTTGTTTAGAAATTGTGCTTATTTTTCCATTAGTGGGCTGCCAAAGTGTTTTAAAGTGCTTTTTACTTTGCTTTTTTCTGTCAAAAAAAGTAACTTTTGTGGACTGTTAGTTTTACTGGCATCTGTTGCTTGCCTTCCCTGGGAAAGAGGCTCCATTTGCAGCTTGACCATGGAACAGATTATCAGTGCCACAGTTGGTCCTTCTTCCAGCCACAAAAACAAAAAGTTAAGCAAACAATCCTTGCCATCACAGCAGGCTAGCAATTTGCCTCACCCACAGGTGGATGACTCTGCTGTTGCCATTTGTTGTACCTCAGACCACTCACCTTTTACCCTGAATCCCTGTGATGCAGCACCTACAGCCACTATGGACCAGGCCATCTGCAGCTTTTGGGGTCCCCTCAGTGGGCAAGGGAGAGACACTTTTGTCTGTCCTATGAGAGAGAACAGGGAAGGTTTCCCTGTTTTGTCAGAATGTTGTGCCCATCCCTGGGGAAACTGCTGTTGTCACTAATAACATTGTTGGCCCCATTTTCTGTCAAAAAGAAGCAGAAAACTAAACCTATATTAATTCCTCTTCAAATTTTCTTAGATAGGAGTAGTTTACTGGGTTTGGTTCAGGATTTAAATCAGGGCTATTGACCCTTCTTGTAAAGTAGTTTCTGGTAAAAGAAAGAGTGACATGTTCATCATATTGATCACTGCTGCAGTAGATGTAGTTATATGTGTGTTATATCCTGCCAAGGATATAACAGCTGGCCAACTTCCAAAGTTTCAGGGCACCTTCCAAGCAACCAAACTTTCAGGGAGCTCAATATGAGCTTATGAAAAGACAAGTATGGGCACAGAGCCCTTCAGAGATTTACTGCTGCAGAAGACTACACTCTTCTGAAGCTTACGAGAATCAGTAGTCAGCTTGTACTTTCCTTTGTTGGGCAGGTAAGTTCCCTTTAGGGAAAAAAATCCTATTCTTAATTATTTTCTTAATTTTGTTGATGTTTAATTACTTTCCTCTTCAGGAAAATTATTTTAAAGCTAGAAATACTGTGTTTTAACAGACTGCATTGAAACTGTAATGTACTTTTCAAATGAGCACTTGTTTTTTATGTCAGTTTAAAAGTATTGTAAAGTAACTGAAAATATTTTTTTCTGTGAAAAAAACGTTCATTTTTCTTTTGTGGATTAGCATGGTGTTTTAAAATGCTTCTTCTGTGAAAAAGTAATTTTTTTGGATTGGAGGGTTTACCGACAATTGTTGCTAGTCTTCCCTAGGAAAGAGGCACCATTTTCAGGTTGATCATGAAATAGCCTACCAGTCCCATGGTTGGTCCTTCTTGCAACCACAAAAAAAAAACTTTAAGCAAACAGCCTTTGCCACCACAGCAGGCTAGCAATTTGCCTCAGTCATAGATGCGTGACTCTGCTGTGACCATTTGTTGTTCCTGAGACCATGCATCTTTTACCTACCCATGATCCCTCTCTGGCATAGCACCTGCAGCTACTATGGACTGGGGGGGTAGCCATATCCTCTGTTGCATTTAGAAACTCCTCAGTGTGAAAGGGAGAGGCACTCTTGTTGGTCCTGGCTGAGGGAACAGGAAAGGTTTCCCTGTTTTGCCAGAATACTATGTCCATCCATGAGAGAGCACCTGCTGCTGCTGCTGTTACTAACACAGCTGGCCCCATTTTTCATGTCAAAAATAAACAGAAAACCTATCATGTATCTACTCCTCCTCAAATTTTGTTGGATAGGGGTATTTTACTGCATCTGACTCAGGGTTTAATTCAGGCTATTGATACTTCTTATAAAGTAGTTTCTGGTAAAAGAAAAAAAAAGATTCCTCTTTTCCCAAAGAGATTCAAAATTTTGAACCTGAACAGGAAGATGCAGGGAACGATACAGCCCCCCCACCCCTCAGATTTCTGATTCAGACTTTGAGGAATGCTTAGATGTAATGTGATCCTATCTCGCCTACATTCTCTACAGATGGGTTCGGAGCCGATCCTCGGCTCCGACTCGGCACGCTATACAATAGAACGCAGTCGCTTATTGGCTGAGTTACCTCATATCCCAGGATGCACCACTACTGCTTCCCCAGATCTCGTTTGCCGCTTCTACAGCATAGACGTGGTCTCGGACTTGGCTGAGCTAAGTGCCTCTTAGTAAATTATTTTCTGTCAGAATTTTCTCTAAAACTTACCCAAAAGCTGTTTTAACAGCTACTTATTGTTGTGTGACTGTGTAGTTAAAAAATTTGTGGTAAAATTGTATTATTTTTGGCGGTAAAGGATCCCATTTAAGTTAGAGGGGCCTTGCCCTAGCCCACGCGCTTTACTTAGAGCTGTTTAACAGCTACTTATTGTGTGACTGTGTAGTTGAAAATTTTGTGGTAAAATTGTCTTATTTTTTGGTGGTAAGTGATCCCGTTTAAGTTAGAGGAACCTTGCCCTAGCCCACGTGTTTTAGTTTTTCTCTTGAAGTTCAGTGTTGAAGTAGATAGCCATGTCGAAGGAACATAGGCCATCAGGGTTTAAAAAATGTTCTAAATGCAATTATAAAATGTCCATTACGGATGACCATTTTTTATGTGTATACTGTTTGGGGCCGAAACACCTCCAGGAATCCTGTAGCGTTTGCCACGCTTTTTCCTCTTGCGTGCTCCAAGAGAGGAAAAATAAGTTGATTTTGAAAGGGCTTATTACCCCTTCCTTTGAGGAAGCCCTATCTTCCTCTTCTTCTCCGTCGAGGAAGAAAAAACTTCGGCTCCGACCAGCCCGTCGGATCTGGCAGCAAAAAAGTCAAGGCAGGCTTCTCCGTCGGCTCCACGGACTTCGGAGCCAAGGGCGGAACGGTCTGCCTCGATGTCTCCAGCCTCGACTCCTCTGGCTTTGGAGCCGAGAGCTCGGGCGTCGAGAGGCGAGTCATCTCCATCGGCTCCACTGTCTTCGGAGCAGATGAGGGTTGCCTGCTCAGACTCTTCCCCTTCAGTGCCGAAGTCCCCATCGGCTCCGAGGGAAATTGCAGTAGTAGTGGAATCTCCCTCTGTGCCAATACTTCTCAAAACCATACGGAGCCGGTACCCCAGTCTTTCGGAGCCGGTGGAGAAGTCGACTTGGACCCGGTCGGTCTCTTCTCGGTCGTCGAGGATGTCCGATTCGGATGTAGACAGCGTGCTTCAAAGGCTCTTTCAGTCTCCGGTCTTTCAAAAGTTGGTCTCTGCTCCAGCCCAGTTGGCTCCGGAGCCGGTTTCCCACCCTGCTATCTCGGTTCCTCCTCCAACAGCTTCGGCGCTGTTGGAGTCGGTGCTGGTGGAGCCGGTGGAGGTTGTCGGGTCGGTTCCGACCCTAACTCCAACCCCACCCTTCGGGTCGGGGTTCGGTATGTGGACCTCCTCTGTTGGCCCCGGGGGTGACGCTTCGGGACCGATCCTTTCGGTTCCGAGCCTCCCTCTCGGTGCGTCGGCGGCGGGACTTTCGACTGCTGTTGTGGCCTTGGGGGTTGAACCTTCCCAGGACTCTGGGGGTCCTGCCTTCAAGGCCATGAGGAGTGCCTTGGCCAAATCCTCTCTGGCCACTTCTACCATCTCACCACCACCTTCCCTTGGCACAGAGACTGGCTCCTTTGCAATCCCCCTGTCTCACGACAGCGGATCCCTTGGGCCTGAGGTTACCCCCATCGGGGGTTCCCTTCTTCCTGGAGGTCCCTCTGAAACATCTTCTGAGGAACCTCCGAGGAAGAGACAGAGCAAGAGGAAGCACGTCGACTCCCCTGATGAGTCTCTCACCTCGGATACCGACCTCGATGATGCGGAAGGGTCCCCCAAGTTGTCCTCGGATGATGTATCCTTTGTGGACATCTTGGAGATCCTTAAGCAACGAGACAACTGGCAGTCCAAACCCCCTTCTGCTGAGGAGTCGGTGTTCCTCAAGGCCTTCGGGGCACAGCCCTCTGCCTCCTGGGTGTCTCCGCCCTTCGGTGAGCTTCTGGATTTGATCTCTCGAAGGGCGTGGGAACACCCAGACTCTGTTGAACCGGTGCCAGCTCGCCCCAATAAATTCCTTTCGGCACCCCCTGATAAGAACTTTCTTTCCAAAGGTGTGGCTGTAGATGCCTTGGTGGTGGCATCTGCCACCCAGCAAGATGTGGCAGAGGCTT
Organism: Protopterus annectens; assembly: GCF_019279795.1. Classification (NCBI taxonomy): domain Eukaryota; kingdom Metazoa; phylum Chordata; order Ceratodontiformes; family Protopteridae; genus Protopterus; species Protopterus annectens. The sequence goes on from NC_056747.1 coordinate 643,044,019, forward strand.
CAACGTCCGTCCATCCTCCTAATAAGGAGTCTAGGAGCATGGATCGGTACGGGAAGCACACCCTTACTTCAGCAACCTTTACATTAAGGTCTCTGAACTACTTGACGCATTTCACGAGACTGCAGAGGGATCTGGTCAAGGAGCTTTCGGATACCCTCTCCGGTAACTTACCTGAGCAGTTAGCCCAGACGGTTAACTCCCAGTTGGCTACCCTGTCCTCGCTATCCAACTCGTCCATGAGGCTCATTTCGTATGCAGCCGAAGGAGCGAGCAGAGCGGCGGGCACAGGTATTGCTCTACGGAGACAAGCCTGGCTACACCTGTGTCACTTTGCGGAGGCCTTTAAGTCTTCCTTTGCCGATGCCCCCTTCAGTGGGTCCTCTCTGTTTGGACCCAAGGTAAAGGACACTTTGACTCACTGCGAACAGGAGGGTAAGACTTTAACTGCCGTAGGAGCCCGGTTTTCCACTCCCTTCAGGCCTTATCCCAAGGCTCGAAGAGGAGGGAAAATGTGGTTCCGTAAGTCTCAAAAGCCTTACTCGTCGCAGCAGAGCGATTCCCCTTCTAAAGGCAGAGGAGGAGGAAATTTTTCAGGGAGACGCCATCCCAGAGGCGGCAGAGGCCCCCGCAACACTGGAGACTGCGAGTCCTTTCATGGCTCCTCCTCCTTCCAGCATCCCTGAAGGAGTGCCCGACTGTGCAGCTCCGGAGCCAGTCGGGGGTCATTTTTCGAGGCACCTAAAGGCCTGGGAAGGTATCGCTCAGGACCAATGGGTGCTCCGAATCATCGCCGGAGGTTACACCATTCCCTTCTCTCAAACCCCCCACCATCCCAAAGAATCCCGGACCCGCCACCCAGTCAATGGGATCTGGCAGCTAGCAAAATTTCGAAGCTGCCTCAAAAAGGAGTCATCCAACCTGTCCCCGCAGATCAGGCCGGATCAGGGACTTACTCAAGATTCTTTTTGGTACCAAAAAAGACCGGGGACTTGAGGCCCATTTTGGATCTCAGCAGGTTGAACCGATCAGTGAAAAAGTCCAAATTCCGGATGGTCACCTTGCAAACCATTCTCCCGCTTTTGGAGAAGGGTGTTTGGATGTGCTCCATAGACCTCAAAGACACCTATTATCACATTCTGATAGATCAGGCATCAAGGAGACACTTGCGCTTCAGCCTAGGAAACAGTCACTTCCAGTTCCGTGCACTGCCCTTTGGTTTCACCACAGCCCCCAGGGTGTTCACCAAATGTTTGGCAGTGGTGACTGCTCACCTGAGAAGTCTAGGATTCCAGGTGTTTCCATACCTAGACGACTGGCTCCTAACTGCCACCTCCAGGCATCTACTCCTAAAAACTCTAGCAGCCACTATCTCCCTAGGCAACTCCTTAGGAATCACCTTCAATTGGACAAAATCCGTATTGCTGCCATCACAGTGTATTCTGTTTATTGTTGCAGAAATAGACTCAAGGCAGATGCGACTCTATCTTCCTGCGGAAAGAATAGCAACATTACAGTCTCAAGTTCGGGTGCTACTCCTCAGACGTCGCGCTCCAGCGAGAATGGTCCTGCAGCTGTTAGGTTCCATGTCAGCCACCATTCTTCTCGTCCCCTTGGCAAGGTTGCATATGAGGATACTCCAGTGGCTCCTCTCAGTTCAGTGGTCTTATCAAGACCTCCCCCTCAGTCACCACATATTGATCACAGAGACGTGCAAACAGGATCTTCGTTGGTGGCTTCTTTCCTCCAACCTGGATCAGGGGCGACCCTTCGTTCCCCCATCCCCCTCGGCCACGTTGACTACGGACGCCTCCCAGACAGGGTGGGGGGGACATTATCTGGACAGGTCAGTCCAAGGCACGTGGCACTCCGACGAGAATCTTCTCCACATCAATATCCTGGAAATGAGGGCAGTGCTGTTAACGTTGCAAGCACTGCACGATCACCTCCCCCAGGGTACGATTGCCATTCAGTCCGACAACATGTCGGTAGTCTGGTACTTGAACAAGCAAGGAGGGACCAGGTCTTACCCCCTTTGCAGAGAGGCCATGAAGGTATGGGATTGGACGATTGCTACCAAACGTTTTTTAGTGGCAACATACATTCCGGGGAGATCCAATGTGATAGCCGACAGACTGAGCAGGACTATTCTCTCCCCTCATGAATGGTCCTTGAACGACAGAGTGGTAACACAGATTTTCACGAGATGGGGAGCTCCATGTTGCAATCTTTTTGCAACTCCCCTCAACGCAAAATGCCAGCAGTTCTTCTCTCCCACTCCAGTTCTGGGGGAGATCCCCAAGGATGCTCTGGTCCAAGCTTGGCCCCCCAGTCTGCTATACGCCTTTCCACCGGTTCCTCTTCTCCCCAAGGTGATTCAGAAGGCGATTCGCTTGGAAAGCAAAATGATTCTAATCGCTCCATACTGGCCTCATCAAGTCTGGTTCCCTTTTCTTCACAAGTATGCATTGGAGGGTCCCTGGTTCCTGGACCAAGTTCTGGACCTCTTGACACATCAGTCAGGACAGCTCCATCAGTCCCTCCATTCATTGAAGCTAGCAGCTTGGCTACTCCTCTTCCGACCATAGTTAGGAGCCATTCTTTCTACCCTGAAGTCATGCATATTTTGTCCTCAGCCCACAAGACTTCTACTAAGAAAATGTATAGCAGTAAATGGAAGAGGTTTGCTATTTGGGCCCAACTCCAAGGATTTGACCCTATGACAGCCTCGGTGTCAGAGGTTCTGAAGTTCTTAACTTCCCTGTTCAACCAGAGTTGTTCGGTGTCTACCATCAAAGTTCAATTGGCGGCTATTTCCAATTTTCACGAGAGCGTAGAACCACCTTTAATGAGCAACATGTTGTGCAAAGCTTTTATTAAAGGAGCTTGGCTTCTACAGCCCCCTATATCTCATCCCGCACCACCGTGGGACCTTAACGTAGTGTTAGGTGCATTAACCGCACCTCCCTTTGAGCCGGCAGCAACCTGTGACTTAAAATTTCTTTCTTGGAAGACTGCCCTTCTAGTTGCTATTACATCAGCCAGGCCAGTTTCAGAACTTCAAGCCTTATGTGTGAAACCACCATACCTGGTATTTCACAAAGATAGAGTATCTCTTAGACCAAACCCATCCTTTATACCAAAGGTTTGTTCTAACTTTTGTTTGCAACAATCCCTGGAATTACCGTTTTTTTCCCTAAGTATTCAAACAGAGCTGAATATACCTTTCACAGCTTAGATGTGCACAGACAATTACGTTTCTATTTGGATAGGACACACCAAGCACGAAAATCAGATCAATTGTTTGTGTCCTTTTCGGACAGTAAGTTGGGCAAAGCTGTCACGAAAGTCACTATTGCTAAGTGGATCAGAGACTGTATCAGTCATATTTATCGCATTTCAAATAAGGAGCTTACAGTTCCAGTGAAAGCTCATTCTACCAGGGCTATGGCCACTTCGGCAGCCTTTCATTCCAAGCTCTCTATTAATGACATTTGTGCAGCTGCTACGTGGTCTTCTCTACACACCTTTATTTCTCACTACAAATTGGATGTGGCATCCAGGGGTCGAGCTTCCTTCGGTTCCACGGTTCTCCGGACCATTTTCCAGTGAGCTACCCAGGAATTAAGTGCTAGGGACGCTGTCCCATCTGTAGAGAATGTAGGCGAGATAGGATCACATTACATCTTTTAGTTATGTACTTACCATAACTTTAGATGTATGGGATCCATCTCGCCTACATTCCTAATAACCCACCCTCCTTCCCCCTGCCCTGGAGGCCAGAAGAGACCGGACGGTCCGAATTCAACTGTTTCCTCTCTTGAAACACCTGGCAATGTTATAACAACAGTCTATGTGTGTGTGCATGTGTGCGGACAAACAAGATCTGGGGAAGCAGTAGTGGTGCATCCTGGGATATGAGGTAACTCAGCCAATAAGAGACTGCGTCCTATTGTATAGTGTGCCGAGTCAGAGCCGAGGATCGGCTCCGAACCCATCTGTAGAGAATGTAGGCGAGATGGATCCCATACATCTAAAGTTATGGTAAGTACATAACTAAAAGTTTCTGATTCTCTCTGTGGAGGTTTCCCTTTCTCTTAGAGTGTTGCAATAATGTGCCAGCATTTTCAGTGGAAAAACACTGAGGTTTCCCAGTCCTTCAGAAAATACTATGAGTTGCTGCATTCTCCAGAACCTATACCCACTCCTCCTGTTTGGTCTGATTTATATGATGCATGTGTGTGTCACTGCCTGCAATTTTCCTGATAGGATGTATTAAGTTCCTCATACATTTAAATTTGTATACACTATTCCCAAACCTGACCTAGCAGCTATAGCATTAGTTGACCCCATTGCTGATAGTTACGTGAAAAAGTGTATAGTTCTACAAATCTGAATTTCAGAATTTTAAATTGTCAGGCTCATATTTTAAACTTTGTTCTGACAAATTATGAACATATGAGGGATGTTCTTTCAACACTTTATTTTTGTCAAATAAATCTACTTTAAATAATGTCTTCTATTGCCCAGGTCACTACTCATTGTTTGCAAGTGAGTGTATGACTGTTGGTACTTCTTCCAGGGCTATGGCCACTTGTGTGGTTTTAAGGTTTCCATGGATGCAGTCTCAGACCCTCCCAGGTAATGTAAAAAATTATATTTTAAAATTCTCCCTTGGATAGAGATTTAGTGTTTTTCACTTCTGCTGCAGAGGTGATCACAAAGTATGATGAAAGGGTCAAGCTGATTCAGGGAATCTCTTAAGTTTTTCAGCCCTCCTTTTCCAAACTGTCCATGTGGTTTTCTTTTTCCTTATCCAGTTTTTGCAAAAAAAAAAAAAAAATCTGAACAAACAAACAGAAACAACAAAATTCAGGTAAACAGATGTTTAAGAAGAAATGGCAAGGGGGGTCCAAAAAGAATTATCAAACCCCTCAAACCAAAGACAGTCCAAAAAGACTGAAGGACTATTTAAGAGACTTGTGACTGACCCATTCCTACCCTGCCCCCTTTTGTCTTCCAGAAAGTCTGAATCTCCATTTTTTTTTGTCTTTGCCAACAGATTGTTTCAGACAAATGGGTTCTAAAAATCATTCATCAAGGTTGTGGATGGCAGTGGGAGGAAATTCCTCTTTTCCATGGTGTCATTCCTTATCCCACAGATCAGACTGTTTCCACCTGTTCTTCATCACATACTGAACCAAGGAGTGATAGAACCAGTTCATCTTTCCTAGGTGGGGAAGGAGTTCTATTCAAGGTTGTTCCTAGTGCCAAAGAAAGATATGTTTCAAGACCAGTTCTGGATCTTTCTTTCCTAAACCTGTTTGGGATAGTGCCCAAATTCAAAATGTTGTCACTTCCCAACCTGTTAACTCTTCTTCATCTTTCACGTTTCATGTTAACACTAGACTTAAAAGATGCTTATCATCACATATGTGTTCATCCAGACTTCAGAAGTTCCTTCAAGTTTTGTGAGTCTAGATCACATTATCACTTCTCTGCCTTACACTTTGGCCTATCCACTGCACCAAGAGTGTTCACATAGTGTCTAGCTCTAATTATAGCTCATTTCAGGCTATAGGGTATGTATATTTTTCCATATTTAGATGACTTGCCTATCTTTGCAGAGTCTTTTTCAAAGTGTCAGGAATCTCTTGCTCAGGTGAGAGATCTATTGCTCAAACTGGGATTAGAAGAGAGCAGTCAAAAGTCTTTCTTGACTCCCTCACACAGGACTGGGTTTCTGGGATGTCAACTAGACACCTCAGTTAAAAGAGCTTTTCTTTGACAGGAAAATAGATCTTTATTTAGATCTTTTTCTAAGGTCTTCTACTCAGACATTGGTCACTGTAAGGGAGTACCTCAGGATTTTGGGTCTTATGCCATCTATGATTCTCATGATATTCCTTGCAAGACTCCATGCGTAAAAGATACAATGGTATCTGAAATCTCTTTGTTCCCAGAATCAATGCCACTTAATCTTTTCAGATCCCATTTCTGAGGATTGTCCGAAGAAAAATCTTTTGGTGCAGACAACAGATATCCTTAAATCCAGGCCTGCCCTTCTCTCTTCCTGCTTCAAAGAAGTCAGTCTTCATAGATGATTTAGATTTTGCTTAGGGAACAGTTTCAGGAGGGATAAAAGTGCAAGGGGTGTGGGACAACAAGGACAAGTGTAAGTACATAAATATCAAGGAGTTGTTTGTGCTAATCAAGGCACTCAACTCTCTAAACCATCTTTGGTCTCCAGGACCTCTTTGTGTGGTTACATACAGTACCACAGTCATGTGGTACATCAACAAGTAAGGGGAAACCAGGTCATTCCCTAGTCTGCAAGGTCATGCCCCCCTTTGCAGATTAGCTATGTTAGCTTGGGATATACCTTCATAGCACAATCTCACTTTATAAACATTATAAACATCTTACTATCAAAGCAAAATTGTGTGAGAGACAAACTGAGCAAGATCAGGGCAGACCATCATGAATGGAAACTAGATTGGGGGACTTTCAAGATTTGATCTACCTGTGGGGAATTCCTCAAGTAGACCCGTTTGCCTCCTGTCTGAACAATCAACTGGCAAGATTCTGTTCCAGAACTCCATGCAAGAAGGCCTGGAAGACAGACGTCTTTCTTTTCTTTGTACAGGAATGTTCTTTTATGCCTTTCCACTAATATCCAGGATACTTCCAAAGATTCAGAAGATCACTGGGGTCATTTCCTTCTGGTTGCGGCACCCATGGTTCTCCTTTCTAATGGAAATGGCTAGGGGCAATTACCACAAGCTTTCTCACAGACTGGATCTACTCATTCAAGATCAGGGGGTTTTGCTACACCCCAGACATCAGTCATGTTGAATTGACCATCTGGATGATTGGGTCTTAATTCCTTTTAGACAAGAAAGCCTACTACTAGAAAATCATATATTAGCAAATGGAAAGGTTTTACTATTCGGTGCCAACAACATAATCAGCACCCATTCACGGCTAGCTGTTCTGTTTTTTCAATATTTGTGAGTTACTATTCTATGGCCTTTCCTGCTCCTCTATCAAGTTTCATTTATCAGCCATTTCAGCATGTCTGTCCATGGATTCTCTTCTTTCAATGCAGTCTCATTCAAAATGTTCTTAAAAGGAGTTTTGCATAAGAGGCCTCCTAGAAAACCAGTGGCTGCTCCTTGGGATCTTAATTTTGTGTTAGAGAAGCTAAAACTTGCTTCATTTAAACCAGGTAATCTGTCTGCCTTCAGGTTCTTAACATTGAAAACAGTTTTACTGATTGCTCTGACCTATGCAAGAAGGGTATCGCAGTTGCAAGCTCTTATGGCAAGTAAGCCTCATCTCATATTCCACAAGGGCAAATTTGTTTTAGAACAAATTTTATACCTAAAGTGATATCTGAGTTTACTTTAAGCCAAACTAGTTATCGCCCTGTTTTGTTTCCTGAACATAAGAATGAGGGAAAAAGGATATCCCATACCTTGTATGTCCACAGCCATCTCAGGTGCTATTATGACAGAACTATATCTTTCAGATCTCCAGATCAATTGTTCATTTCCTGTGAAGGCAAGAAGAAGGGACAACCTGTCTCAAAATAGACTATTTCCAAATGGTTCTCTAAGGCTATTACCTTTTGTTGCAATGACCATAACAAATATATTCCATGCAGGGTCAAGGCCCACTCTACCAGGGCCATGTCTTCATCTATGGCTTTTTGGAAAGGGTTGGATTATAGAAGTATTCTAGAAGCTGCTACGTGGGCCTTTGTATATACTTTTATGTTAAATAAAATCAAGAATTCAATACACAGGAGGTTCAGATTCAAAAGGTTACTAGTGTACACCACGAGGCAAAAAACGTACAAGTACAGAATTTTGTCTAACATGAAACAGGAAGCACACACTTTTATATAGGTTTAACATTCAAGCTGTGCCCACCTTACTGACGTGGTATGTCACAGGGCATCTACATCACTTTAGCTTACAGTCCTCTATTCATTAAATCTGCTGATGCTGTATATTTTAAAAAAAGTTTTCCTCTGGTAACAATACGGCCTTGCTATCCACCTGGTCAGACATAACGTCTCTCTGTAAAGTTACTTCTTCAAGGTTTCATATCAGTTCAAATACAATAGCAGATTCAGTCTTTTAATACACATCTTTGTTCTCTGTTACACTTTCTCACACAGCTGCGTGCTATCTCAGTAATACATATACAAGGTCAAATCATCCCAGCAGGAAAGAGCAGAAGATTTCATTATTTCACACATTTAATTTCCTGACCTAGCAGATAATCACTTATGAAAAGCATAAACATTAAAACTTGCTAAGCTAGCATCTGCCAGGGTCAAAGGTCAGCTTGCTTTAAGCCACACTGCAGTTTCAAAACTACTTTACATTTAAACATGAATTAATCCTCTCTACTATATGATTAATAGAATAAAATACATTATATACTACTTTGCTTTTAAACTAGCATATATTCAAATACACATTTTTCTAACATTTCCCCCCATTAATACTTTTTATTCTATTTTGAAGTATGCATAGTGTCATTTCATCTCCCAACTTCTTTCACTTAGGATTTTCAGCTAGGTGAGTCATTCAATCTATACTTTAGAAAAAATGTCATCTGAGATCAATCTTTCAATCTCAATATCTTGGTACAAAGTTTCAGTAACAGATACATCAATAAAATCTTTGATTAATCTTTTCATGCAGGGAATTCCACAGCAAACACATGCTCCTATTAGGAGTATACCCACACAAATGGCAATCATAATATTCATTAGGATGGAACCCCACCCCCAAATAGATTCTGGAAAAAGTCCGTCAGTGGGTTTGGGCCTGGTTCAGTCATGGCTGATACTTGCTGAATTACCTCTAGGTGATTATTAATTTCATGCCTGTTATTTGGTATATACGCACAGCATTCTTCTTTGATAAGCGCGCACGTACCACCTCTCACCGCTAGGGTGAAGTCAAGAGCCATTCGATTTTGTAGCACAACAGCTCTCATTGCATTCAGTTCATCGGTCACCAGTTCTAGGGCAGAAAAAGTTGCATTACTCATTACTTCGAGAAGTTTCGACAACTTCCTCAGCTCCCAGATCGATTTGACTGCTCCGTAGGCTGGGAATATTCCTGCCCAGGATATAACACTGTCACACAAGTCCATATGAGTCAATTTGCTTTTGTCTTTCACGGCATTATGATCTTTCCAGCCAGCTTCGATCGTTCCGACTGGATTCACAGGTTTTTCAACTGGACCTTCAGGTTTTCGAGCTGCTTCTCTCACATTTCGTATCTTACCCAAAGGTAATTCTGCAGTATGTCTTATTGCTGGAACCAAATAACCCAAAAAACAACTGCCGGACCAATTTTCAGGTAACCATTTGTATGCCTTTTTCCCACAAATAAAATAACAGTTTTCTACTTTAGTACTAATACGCATCAGCCCTGCATGAAACATTTTCTGATCTATAACTGACAATTGTTTAAACAAAACTGGATTCTTGCGAATGTCATTCATAGTTGTTTTCAATGAGTTCAAATATGAGTCATAATTAGTATTGCAAAAAGTATTGCCATTACTGTTCTTAATATAGCATCGGTAAGATATGGTTATATTACAATTGCTCCAGCCCAACTGGAGGGTATCATTTTTATAAAAACATACAACTCCTTTTTGTGTGACAGGTAAAAATAAAGCTATTTTGTCCTGTGATTTCACAGTTCCTTATTCGAAGAGTAAATTCTCCCAAGTCTCATTTATCCCCAAACGAACAGTGGACATTATCAGTCCTCCATATGCTGTTGGTATAGCTGTACAAATCCAACAATTTGAAATGTTCATAGTCTCTGCATATACACGTTTCATGGCTAGGTATGTGTTAAAATTTGGATGCCAGTCTATATACGTTTCATCACGCCTTCCCACTTTCACTTGTGTGGTTGTGTGTAGGATGATCCACAACAAGAGGAAAATTGTCACAATTACAGTCAATAAATTTACTCTCAACAAAATGATTATGCAACATCTCTGGGGTTGATCTAAATTTCTATTTGTTTTGTTTTTGGCCATCTCGGTCTGGTTGTGTATTAGTCACAAAGTTTTTATCAAGTTGAAAGTTATTTACCAGTTTGCAATGTGTCAAATGAACCCAGGACAGCCTCTCAGCCACTCTAACTGCAGTAGGCGTTGCCAACAGAACCTGGTACGGTCCCTCCCACTTTGGACTCGCCCAATTCTTCCTTTTCATCACTTTCAGCCACACAAACGTCTCGGGGGCCAAGACTGCTTCCAGAAAAACAGTTAAACTGCAAAACAGATTTATTTGTTAACAGTTTCCTCATATAACTAGCTAATGAACTGTCAGCCTCTTGCTCTGCAGGCATGAGAGCTTTTCACTGAGGCACATAATATGCTCTCCCAAAAACCATTTCAAAGGGAGTCAAACCCTTTACATTTGGAACAGTTCTCATACTCAGCAGTGCCAAAGGCAGACAGTATATCCAATTCTTTTGGGTCTCCTCTACTAGCTTCCTAAGTTTATTTTTGAGGGTACCATTGTACCTTTCCACCAGTCCTGCTGACTATGGGTGGTAGGCACAATGGTTCTTTAAGGAGATACCAAAAAATCTCCCAAGTTGCTGGATTGTCTGATTCACAAAATGAGTGCCGTTGTCACTATAAATCCTTTCCGGAATGCCAAATCTAGGGATTATCTCTTTTATCAGGGCTTTCGCCACTGTTGCTGCATCCAGGTTTTTGGTTGGAAAAGCTTCTACCCATTTAGAAAACATGTCTACAATAACTAAACAAAACTTTTTCCCTTCACACGTATTCAATTCTATGAAATCCATACAAATAGTATGGAACGGATATGGTGGTATAGGAAAACTTCCCTGCTTGGTTTTAAATGCCCCTTGTGCATGGTGCTTGTTACAAGTATGACAAGCTGCACAAAATTTTTGTGTGTAATTTATGAATCCATATGTTTGGAATATTCGGTTTACTAACTGTACCATCCCCCCTTTTGAGACATGGCACTGCCCATGGCTCAACAAAGCTGCATATCTAAATAAATTAGACAGCAATATCGGTTTTCTCTCTTTGGAAATGTACAGTCCATTCTCAAGAATTGCACCTCGTTTTATCCATTTTTGTTTTTCTGCTTTTGTAGTAAGCGTCTGCATTGTTTTTAACATGTCTAAATCTAAAATCTCAGAGGGTTGTAATTCCTCATTCAAAAGTAAATTTTCTGAGTCTGAGGCTGCTTGCTTTGCAGCTGCATCAGCTCATGCATTGCCTTTTGAAATCTTATCCTGTTGTTTCGTATGAGCTACACATTTACAAATAGCTACTTTGGTAGGTAACTGAATAGATTCTAATAACTCCAAAATAAATTGCGCATGATTAATAGGTTTTCCACTAGATGTTATCATCCCTCTATTTTTCCACTGTTGTGCAAATACATGTACTGTAGAAAAAGCATACTGACTATCAGTATATATGTTTACACACTTGTTTTTTGCTAAAGTACATGCCCTCGTCAAAGCTATCAATTCTGCTGCTTGTGCAGATAAGTTATGTGGTAAGGATTGAGCTTCTAAAATTTCAGTGTCTGTAACTACTGCATACCCTACCAGATTCTTCCCTGTAGGACCCCTTCTGCATGAGCTGTCCACGTAATATGTCACCTCGGCATTATCCAAGGGCATATCTGTGAGATCTTGTCTAGGTAAAGCTAACTGTTCAATTTCCTGCAGGCAGCTGTGTGGTGTGCCATCCACAGGAGTTGGAAGTAATGTTGGTGGATTTAATGTCGTACGTTCAATTGTCATGTGAGGTTGGCTCAGCAGTATAGTCATACATGAAAGATGTCTAGCAGGAGAAAGGTATGCCACTTTTTCTTGCAGTAAAATTATTGCAACTGCATGAGGCACTCTCAATGTGAGAGGGTGGAATAACACCACTGAGGCCGAAGTCTGTACTGCCATTGCAGCTGCAACTACTGCTTGTACACAGTGGGGCAAAGATCGCACCACTGGATCTAATTGCGATGAATAATAGGCTATGGGGTGTTGCTTATCCCCATGTTGTTGCGTCAATACTGATGTCATATATCCTTGCTTACAATCTACGGTCTGAAAGAACCGTTTGTGATAATTCAGAAGTCCTAAAACTAATGAAGAAGCTATCAACTGCTTCAACCTGCAGAAAGCCGTTTCTGCTTCGGGTGTCCATTGTAAGATATCTTGTGCTGCCATTGGTGTCTTATATATCAGGTCAGTCAGTGGAGCAGATTCCAAAGCATAATTTGATATCCAGCTTCGACAGAAATTAGTTGTACCCAAGAAAGACATCATTTCCTTCTTGGTTGTCGGTTTGGGTGCTTGCAAGATTGCTGTTTTTCTTTCCTCGTCTAATATTCTACCTTCATTGGATATAAAATATCCTAAGTATCTAACTTGTTTTCTCCAAAGTTGTAACTTACTTTTGTTTACTTTGTGTCCTTGTGTTGCTAAAAATTTTAATAACGCTACAGTATCCTCCCTGCATTGTTGCTAGGTAGGGGCTGCTAGCAAGATGTCATCTACATAAAGTAGAATTTGACTATCTCCCGGTGGGGTAAACCCTGCCAGATTGCTAGCCATTTCTTGTGCAAATATTGTTGGGCTCTCACAATATCCCTGTGGTAGTCAAGTATATGTATACCTTTTACCCTGAAATGTAAACGCAAACCAATATTGACTATCAGGATGTATAGGTACTGAAAAGAAAGCATTGCTGATATCTACCACAGAGAAATACTTCTGTTGCAGTTTTAAATCGTTTAACAAAGTATGTGGGTCCGGCACCATAGGTGCTCTAGGTATTACTGCATTATTTACAGCTTGTAAATCTTGTACCATCTGCCATTCCCAGTTTGCTTTTTTAACAGGAAATAGGGGTGTATTACATGGTGAATCAGGAGATTCTACCAGTACTCCTTCTTTGAGTAATGCTGCTATTATAGGCTTAATTCCTGTTTCTGCATCCTTTCTCAAAGGGTATTGTCTTTTCTGTGGTCTAAAAGCTGACTTTGGGGTAATTGTAACTGGTCCTGCTGTTCGAATAAGTCCTACATCTGACTTGCCTGTTGACCAAAGAGTTGTTGGAATTTCACATAAGGCCTTTACTTCTTCTTCTAATAGAAATGCTAATCAGCTGTCCTCGCTAGATTGCAAGTGTACAGCTGGATGTGTCTGTGTCAACCAATTCAGTTTTTGTTTTTGTATCCCTTGTTCTGATAGTTCTAAATCAGTCTGTTTCTCCCATCTTGTTACTTTTTCTCCTAAGTCTGCCCATTTGACACTTTTGTTCTTTGTCAAGCTGACATGTGGTAATCGATTTGATCTATATAATGCAAGGAATTCTTGAGGTAACAAACAGCTAACTACACTGTTCCCCTCAGTATCCCAGTACAAAGTACGCAATAATAATCTAGTTGCTCGATTTCTGAACAATTCTTGCTCATACTCTCCATCAGGTCCTGGTGTAGTACAGTAGTACAGAGTACAGTGTAACAAATGCTGTCGATCAGTGTCAAGGGAGGGGGCTTTACTGATGGCTACATTCATCAGTTCCTCGGTTACTGCCCCTGGACCAGTCGTGACTAGGTCCTGGCTGTACCAGTAAAATGTTTCACCCTCCGATCGCACTACAAAGGTATCCATTTGTCTCTGTGCCTCCATACCTTGTACAGTTGGAACTACTTCTATGCCAAATATCTGCATAAGGTCTCTGCCCAATAGGTTTACTGGACACTTTGCAGAAACAACAATTTTACTTCTCTGGGTCATACCTGAAACAGGGTCAGTTATTGCTATATCATGGGAAAGTGGTTCCCTGTATAGCTGTCCATTTGCTGTTTTCACTAGTATATAATCAGGTGATTCAGAATGTTCTGGTAACTTGGAGAGGTGTATCAAAGTCCGTGACACTCCTGAGTCACACAGGAATTTGACTTCCCTTCCCTCCACCAGAAGTGTAACTTCCGGTTTCGTATCTGCTAAGTAGACCTCTAAGCTCAATAATGCTAAGTCCAAAATTTCACTTTCTTCATCTTCCACGTCTACTTGCACTTCCTCTACTCCTTCTATCACATTTACATTTGTTTTCTGTTTATTAACTTTTCCTGATGATTTCTGACTTTCACATGATGTATCTTCACTATCATATAGTCAGTCCTCATCTCCCTTATCTTCTGTAATTACCTTTTTGTTTTGCTTACAATCCCTTGCTAGATGTCCCTTTTTCCCGCACTTGAAGCATTCACCTCTCTTTTTTTCTCTCTTCAAAATCTTCTGATCGTTTGTCAGACTGTTTGTTTCCCTGGGCATTCTTCTTGCCCTTTTTACCTGACTGTAACACAAACACTTCAGCTCAGTCTTCAGCAGTGAAGACTTGCGCCTTCTTTTTCTTTTTACTATTAAAATGTCTTTCAGCATGTCTAGCGTATTCAAGTAAGGCTTGTAGCCTCCCTGTTCGATGGTCTATCATATGCTTCATAATGAAGCTACTAATAGGTGCAATGCAACCTTTCAAAAATGCATTTTACAATTGTTGTTCATACGGGGAATCATTTGTTTGGTTCTCAGGAACCGTCATACCGCTATGATTATTAAAACATTCTAATAATCTAGCATAGTACCCATCTATTGTCTCATTTTCCTGTTGTATGCATTGATTAATGCAACTCCAGTCTGCTCTAGGTTTCCATTTCTCAGAGATTCGGTCTGTTAGACCTTTCACTCTGTTGTCTAACTCTGCATCACTATGTGGGAGTTGTCTAAGCTCTGCATTACGAGGATTCCAGGTGCCACAAATCATGTGCCAATCTGGACCTATAATTTGTCTTACTACTTTTTCTACTTCTTCCCCATTCAAGTGGTAACTCAACCTCATGCCTTGTAAATCTTCTAAAAATTTCGTAAAATTAACTTTCGGATGGGGGGTTCCGTAAGTAGCCTTCCGGATATCTTCCGGTGTCCATGGTCTATATACTAAGAGTGTTGGGTTTTGCCCTTCCTGTCCTGCCTGAGGATTTGGAACTTCTATAAGTGGGCATATTTCTTCCTCACTCTCATCCTGTAGGTTTCTCTCTGTTTGATATGATTCTGCATCCCTATGTGTTTTACGTGTTCGGGACCTAGTTTCAATAGGATCTCTAACAAATGGTTGTGGTCTTGCTGAAACTTCAGGATAACGTGGAGGCGGACCAGCCTGTCCACTCGCTTCATATCCTGAAAAAAGTAAGGGAGGGGGCAAGGGAGGAGGAGGAGCTGTTGCTATTACCAAGTTATTATCCTCTTTAACTAAAAATAATGTTTTTGAATTTTTAAGCTTCTGTTCTCTACGATTTGCTTCCTCAATCCATCTGTGTGCCTGAGGAATGCCTAATTGGCGTTGCTTTTTTGCCTGACCTCCCACATCAGATTTAAGCTGTTTAAGGAGTTTCACAAGTGAAGTTTTATCTAGTTTACCATCAAATTCATATTTCTTAACCCATTTCATATAATACCTAACGTTATCGGAACGTTGTGATTGCATGTATTTTGCGCCTTCGGTTAGGGGCAGATCTCGCGATGTTTTAGTGCACTGATTACCCATGGCAAAGAAAATGTTACGTGACCCTTTTGTATCACGTGATATCAAATTCTCAGTTCCTGTTCGCAGTGTGTCTAGAATGACTGCCTACCTTATTCTGTTACCCTGATCTATGACCAAATATACAGTACTTCCTTTTGTCCCTGATTTGCAAAACAAATCTTGACAACAATATACTGTATCTAGTCCCTGATCTAAAAGAGAAAAAAGGCAAATTCTTCCTACCTGAGCCTCCGGTATTGAATCGTCCAATATCCGCTCTTCGGCCACAGATCAAAAAGTGGCCAGCCTCTTTAAACGACAATTCAGTCGGAGGTCTTTCCACCCAAGAAGAACCATTTCGGTAACTTCTCCTGCGCAGTATTCGACCACCGGTAGACTCTGATCTGCAGCTGTCTGAGGGAATTCCGGCTAAGAAGGACCAAACTGTTAAGTCTTTTAATACACATCTTTGTTCTCTGTTACACTTTCTCACACAGCTGCGTGCTATCTCAGTAATACATACACAAGGCCAAATCATACCAGCAGGAAAGAGCAGAAGATTTCATTATTTCACACATTTAATTTCCTGACCCAGCAGATAATCACTTATGAAAAGCATAAACATTAAAACTTGCTAAGCTAGCATCTGCCAGGATCGAAGGTCAGCTTGCTTTAAGCCACACTGCAGTTTCAAAACTACTTTACATTTAAACATGAATTAATCCTCTCTACTATATGATTAATAGAATAAAATGCATTATATACTACTTTACTTTTAAACTAGCATTTCTCATATATTCAAATACACATTTTTCTAACATTTTACAAAGAACTATAAGCTTGATTCCTTCTCTATGTCTAGATCAAACTTTGCTAGGACCATTCTCCAAGGGCTACTGGACCCCTCTCCTTCCACCTCTCAAATATTTTTAACTATGGTAGTCTACCCATATTGCTAAGGCTACTGCAGCAATGATCAATATGAAGAACACAGTACAGTTATACAGGTTGAACTTGCCATACTAGTAGATGTTTGAATGATCACTGCTGCAGTAGCTGTTCCCTCTCTCAATCCCCCTTGTTTTTAGTGTGCTTTTATGCCAGCGTATGGACATATATTTCTTGTTGTTCCTAGCACTGTCTTTCAGGTCTAGTCTCCCCCTGTCTGCTGGCAGGAAGGTTGTGAAGGTTTCACACCCAAACTTGTCTTTTATGCATCTCAACCTGAGCTGCTTGATAGTTTGAGTGCATGGAAGGCACCCTAAATCTCTGGATGTTGTGCTATGTTCAACTTATATAACGCTACTTTATCAGCACTTTGTGTGGAAATTAATTTTACAATGTACTTGCAGTTTAGATGACTTCACTGTTTGTGTGCTGAACAGAAGTGTTGTGTGATTGAGATTATTTCTAATTTGACTCAGGTTTTGAGACATGCATTGAAGAGTGTTTTGGAAGGTGTGGACTCTTTTTCTAGAAATGCAGTCACTTCTGTTGTATTGAGAAGGATTGCTCAGTTACATAACCAGAATTTTTCTGAAGATTTAAAAATGAAATTTTGAATGCTTCATTAAATTCTGAATTTGTGTCTGATTCTGCTGCTACCCAGATTCTCAGATAATGGGATGATAATGATAAATTGATGCATGGGGTATCTAGAATACTTCATATTCCCAAAATTCTCCCCTAACAAGGCATCCAAATTCAAATGGCAGATCAAACAAAAAATCACAGCAAAACAAGAGTCAGCGTACCAAGTGGAAATGACAGGAGGGCAATGTTTCCAAACCAGATGAAAAGAGTTCCTTTCCCAACAATAATTGTTCCTTTGCTAAAGAATGACTATGCCAAGGCTAAGGGCATCCCATCGCCTCCTCCTGTCTTTCTTCCCTTTTCACCTTCCACCAGGCTTTAGCTCAACCCAGCAGTCTGGTCACAAATAATCTCTGGTAGTGTTCTCAGAATAATTCAGTAAGGATACTCTTGGTAGAGGACATTAAATCATATTCCCTTCAGTGAAATCCCCCTACACCAAACTGAACATACCTGTTCTCTATAATACTCCTTCACAAGTGGCAAACAGGGGTTATAGAACCAGTTCCTGCACCACATAAAGAAAAATTACAGCAGAATCGTTTTGGTACCCAAAAAGGAGGGATTGTGGAGACAGTATTTTGAAATTCAGCATTGTAAACTTTCAGTATAATGAGACTCAGTCAAATGAGTTTTCAGTATTTTGAAAATTAAGCATTGTGGTCTCAGTCAAAAGAAATTCAGTATTTTGAGTTTTCAGTCATGTAAAGTAAATCCACATATACGGGTTGGCTTGAAGACTTACCTATGCAGTATTCTATGAACAGTACTTTGTACTCTGTTTCTTCACCTGAAGAGAAGTTGGAGTCTGGTCTGGAGCACATCTGGTCACCCTGGATTTGATTCTTTCTTTTTTTTTTTTTTTTGGCCACACAAAAGGGACCATTTCAAGTTTCCCAACTAAACACAGTATTCGCTGTATTCTGAAGAGCACATTGCTAAAGCATGTGTAGGTTGAAGACTTACCCAAGCAGTATGCTGCAGTCAGTACACTGTAGTCTGTTTCTGCACCCAAAAAGAAGCTGTGGTCTGGTCTGGAACACGTGGTCACACTGGATTTGATTTTTCTTTCCTTTTCCTCAACACACAAAAGGGATCATTTCAAGTTTCTCAAGCAAACACAGTATTCATGTGACCCTGGTAAGTACTTGTAGTTGTTGTTGTGACTTTCGGCTTTTCCCGGTTAGGGGTCGCCACAGTGGAACTCCCATCCGCTAATGATTGGCAGTTGATTTTTACATACCGAGTTGCCAGGCCTGACGCACAACCTTCAACGAAGGTACGCTCATTCACGCACATCTCCATGCAGAAGACATTTTAACAGAGTTGAACCGGACAGCGTCTTACTGTGAGGCGACAACGTTAGTATAGTACCAAATAAGTTCCTCTGTTGTGTTCCTCTGGGTATTTCTCAGGTTTCTTACTTGTAGATAAAGTCCATTCATCTCTCTTTATTTTGTGCAAACAAATCAATAACTCTTTTTTTTATGTAAACAAATCAATAACTCTTTGGTTGAAGTTTGTTATACTCCATGTTAACTCCTTTCCTATGGAAATCATAGCCAATGTCTTCATTCTTTTCTGCCCCATTGTACTACAAAGAAACATTTTCATTCTTTTCACTGTTGAGAAACACCATTCTGCTTCAGCAGTTGACATTGGTGCAGTGGCTATAATCAATAACACATTGTAAATCTCTGAAAATACGCTGGTTAATGAGTTGTCCACCAAGATTTTTTTTTAACATCTTGATTGCGCTGCCACTTGCTGCAAAGCCTTCATGGTGATACACCACTCCCAAGTTCTGTTCTTAGTTGTCCCCTCAACAGGAATGGATAGTATTCTATTGTTGTGAAGAGATTTTCTGGAAACTCTTATGTATGTTGAAAAGTTTTCAGGCAGTAGCAGCTGAGAAGCCTGAAGATGCCCAATTTGTTCAAATCGTGATGTTGCCTGGAACTTTAAAACATCACACACTTCCACTGCAGCAACAGACAATGTGGCATGCAGTGGTTTGGATCTTGATGGTCCTCATCTATGTCTTGCCAGGATGTTCTCTGTCTGTAGGTACTGTTCTACAATGCCATCAATATCTGATCCGACACGGTCAATTGCATTCAACTGTGGTTGCATCTGTGGTACAACACTGAAGTTGCCTGTAAAGAATGTTAACATGGGGCATTATCTTCACTTGTTTGCTGTAGCCCATTTCCTTCCTGTACATTTGCTACAGTAGATGTAGAACACTTTTACAAATAATAAAACCACTTCTGATTTTTTGTCTCTCTTTTTTGTTACTTGTGATTTTTCTTACTGAGGATTGCTTGTCTGTGATGAATAAAGGCCTGTTGCTTTGGAATACTACCCAAGTTTCATAATTTTTGGAAATTATTGTGACTGAACTCCTCAACAAAGTATTAAGACTACTAGTTTTTCTGTTTTTTAATAATAACAACACTCTTGACAGCAAGCCCAAGTTTTCTTACAGTGCATTTATAGTACATATATCAAAATTCCACCATGTTCCAGACATTCATGGCATGCTTCATGCTACTGTATTCTCCAGAGCAGTTTGTCTTTGAATTGAACATGAGAAAAGGTCTGGAATTCCACCAAGAGTTAAAAAAAAGTCCTTGCTTCAGTATTGTGTAGTATGGCTCTTTGTGTTACCAGATAAAGTCAGCAGTGTACATAATAAGCATATTTAAATTCCTGTCTTATGATGGCCAGGACTCCATGCTGAACTCCACTCATAACAGAGGCACCATCTTAACTATGAGCAACCACTTTTTCATGCTGGTTTCCCACTACTTCCTTCGACTGTTCTCTTATCACACCAGCAATATACTCTGCAGTCTGTCCAGGTGGTATAGAATACCACCCAAAACTTTCCAGCACCTGGCTATTGACAACATAATAGAAAAACAATGGCTTTTTGCCACAGCCCTGCAACATTAATGAGTTCATCTTCGATTATTTCTACAAATTTTGCAGTATGAATTTCTTCTCTACATATTGTTAGCATGCAGACCAGAAATTCATTTTGAATGTTTTTTGATGTTCCTTTAAAAACAGTTGAAGTTTTTACATGTTTAGCCAACCTCTGATAAACCCTGCAGATGAAATCTACCTGTCTGTGGAACATTCCAGCACTCACTGAGTCTTCTGATTCATTATGGCCGCTTAAAGCTACTTCTTCTTCAGTACACAGCTTGATGCAATCAATTATATGTGATAAGACATGACAGTTTTCTTCCACTTTTTATTGTTGTGCCTTTCCCCTGATAACAGGTATCCAGTACTTAACTGAGTCCTAATATCCACAGATGTTCTTCATGTTTCACTGTTGCAGTCATCACCTGTGGGTTATCCCTGCTGTGGTAGCCCTCGGCTGGCCCGAATACCAGAGTCAATTTTTTTTGCATTGGCTGCCATCACCTGTACTCATCAGGTCGTCAGTCTTATAAAGCAAGGCAGCCGATGTTATTACATCAGTCTTTCTTGCCATGGAGCCCATAGCAGAAGCAGTTTGCACGAGTGCCGGTTGGTCGCTACCAGAAGTTGAATTTCAGCCGAAAATATCTAAAGTTAAATACTCCATTGGGTATCCTTTTTTCTTGCACAAACCAATGTCTGAAAAAGTTAACAATTTTCTTGCCTGTGGAAAGCAGATCCCACACCGAGACTTCCATTCTTACTGCATCACTTGTTTAGGCCCAGACCACAACGTCCCCCGTTGCCAGTTCTGTGCCCTGTTTAATGCGAGAACCATTTGCCATAGAGCTTTTTTTGTAGACAGTTATTTTTGTGTTCTTTGTTCTCATTCTGATATGGGATCCATCAGCCAACAATCTGTGGACATTCTGAAAAAATGTAGAGATTTATTAAAGATAGAGACAAGACCACACAAGGCTAAGGCTTCTGATGATGCTACCTCTAAGCAGGTCGTCAGGTCTTTGGAATTCAGTGAGATGAATTTGCAGACCCTGATGCCTGATTTGATATCTACGCAGGCCCCTACCGAGACCCTTTTGGAGTCCAGTATCCTGCAGAAATCTTCTTCATCTTCTGAACCTTTGGCTGTCTCTGCCTCAGTTTGGTCTTGAGCCATGACACAGTCACTGGCTTCCGAGGAGGGCTTTCGCACTACCGATTCTAGACAAAAACTGATGTCTTCGCATCAGACTACCATTTCTCTCAGACCGATGGATTCTCTCAGGCCTAGAAGCCAGGCCACTCCTATGTAATCTAGCCACCATCTTGCTACTGCTCCACCACTCCAAGAACAAATGTTTAAAATGGTGGAGGATCTCATCTCCCTTTTCCGGGGTAGTCAGGCCACTTCTTCTAAAAGGAAAAGGCACCATTCTCCAGAAATTATGACAGAACAGAATTCTGAGGAATCTGATTATTCAGTTTTTGAAGAGGAACAGCATCCCTTAACTGCTTATGAGGATTCAGATGCAGAGCAGTCCATCCCTTCTGCATCTCCTCCAGAGGACCTTTCCTTTGTAGAAACCCTTCACTCCCTCAGGGAACATTTCCAGTGGGAATCTCAGGACTTCCCAAGTCTAAAAAAAGACAGAGAGTTTCTGGACTTGCCCCAGAACAGACCCCTGGCCTTCCCCCTTATTTTAGAAGTGGTGGATGATGTATTCCATGAATCCAGCTTAGCCCCTGATGCCCTCCCTCCTGCTCCCAGTAAACCTAACAAATACTACAGAGTACCAGATTCTCACAAATACCTGTACAGAAATCCTGCTGCAGACCCAGAGGTCATTACACAGGTACCAAAAGGAGCTAAGACCAGTTCTTCCAAGAATTCTCTTCCTTCTGACAAGGACTCCAGAGCTCTGGACAGAATGGGGTAAAAAAGTATACACCTCTGCAACCTTAACTATCAAAGCACTCAATTGTCAGTTCCACATGTTAAAATATCAGAAACACACTTTTGAACAATCAAAACAGAAAATTGCTACCTTTCCTGACTGTGCCATTTCAAAAGAGTTAGCAGATTTACTGCACTCTACTTGTCAAGTGGCCAAACATTCATTACAATGTGGATATGATGCCCTAGAAGTCTCTAGCAGTGCAGCAGTGACAGGATCTGTTATTAGCAGGCATACTTGGCTGCAGGAACAACTTCTTCCTGATCATGTCAAGTCTAAACGTATTGATGCACCCCTAGATAAGGAGCACGTGTTTGGGGAAAAAGCAGAAGAGGTGCTTAAAAAGACAGAAGACAAAGCAAAATCTAGGCAAACAGTAAAATATTTCTTTCAAGTTCAACCTCCCAGATTCAGCAGGAACTTTCCCTCTAAGCACTGGACCTTCCCTGCTGCTAGCAGACAGGGCCAAGGTAAGCCCTACAGGGACAGACCCTCCAGGCCCTATGCCAGGGCCAGCAGAGAAGCAAACAATGGACCACTTCTGTCTCTAAGGCAGGGAGTTCTAAGCCAACTTTTTATGGCAAACACTCACAATGACTCCCCCCTCTGCCCTCCCTTCACTCAACAAAAACTAGGAGGAAGGCTCTCCCCCTTTAAAGACAATTGGCTTTCTGTAACAAAGGACCAGTGGGTCTTAAAGATCATTTCTCAGGGATACAAATTCTCTTTCAGCGAACTCCCAATTCCAAGAGGGTACCCAGACTTACCTTGAAATCAGGGAGCAGAGACATTGAAACAGGTCCAAACTCTCATATCACAGGGGGCAATAGAATCTGCCCCTTCAGATCAAACAGGCAAAGGTTTTTATTCCAGACTATTCCTTGTTCCCAGAAAAGAGGGCACATGGTGCCCCATCCTGGATCTATCCATTCTGAACACCTCCCTGGTAGTCCCCAGATTCAAAATACTAACTTTGCAGCAGCTGCTGCCTATGGTAGCAAAAATGCCTGGCTAGTAACCCTAGACCTAAAAGATGCCTACCTCCACATCCCCATCAGGGAATCATGCAGAAAATTCCTGCGCTTCAGAGCAGCCTCACAACACTTTCAGTTCTCTCCACTGTCCTTTGGCATATCTACTGTTCCCAGAGTATTCATCAAATGCTTAGCCCAGGCCATAGCATTCTGTAGACAGAGAAGTATACAGATTTACCCTTACCTGGATGACTGCCTCATTCAAGCAGAGTGCAAATCACAGCTGCTCCAGGATCTTCTCTTTGTCAAATCTCTCCTAACTTCCCTAGGGTTTACCATCAATAAGAAATCAAAACAAAACCCCACCAGGAAGATCATTTTCTTGGGAGCTGTGCTAGACACAGCATCCCAAATGTCCTTCCTATCCCCAAAGAAACAGAGCTTCCTGCCTCTCTACTTTACCCAGCTGCCTTCCGGAAGTCACCTCACTGCGAGGAAATTCCTACAAGCCCTGGAATACATGGCATCTTGCATCCTTCTCATTCCTTTGGCCAGGCTTCACATGAGAAAGCTTCAATGGTACTTAAAGAACCTTTGGTGCCAGCACTCTCAGTCCCTAGAGACCTCTCTTCCCTCTGACCCCATGTATAAGGGCCGAGTTTCTCTGGTGGGCAGAGGCCTGTGCCATGAACAAGGTTCTTCCCTTCATCCTCCACCCTTTCGGCCAGACCATCACCACCAACACCTCAGACATTGCTTGGGGTGCTCATCTAGCAGGCAGGTGCACCCAAAGACTTTGGGATGCCCAGCAACTTCACTTGCATATCAATCAGAAAGAAATGATGGTGGTACAAAAGGCTCTGACATCTTTCAAACCCCATATCAGGCCAGGGGTTCTCTTTATAAAAACAGACAACACCACAGTAATGTGATATATCAACAAATGGGGGGAACTCATTCTTAACCCCAGTGCAGGTTAGCCATGAGCCTCTGGCTTATACCCACCTCCATGGGTCTACACCTAATTGCCCAATACCTACCAGGCATCATCAACACCCTAGCAGACCACCTAGGTAGAAACTTACTGGGGCCCCATGAATGGAAGCCCCACAGGGAAATCTTTCTGCAAATCAGTCAGGAGTGGGGGACTCTGGAAGTGGATCTCTTTGCCTCACACCTCAACCACCAGCTGCAAACGCTCTGTACCAGGGAGTATCACCTCCTAGCATGGAAGGTGGATGCCTTGACCTTCCCCTGGAACTCCCACTTTATGTATGCATTCCCTCCTCTGCCCCTTATTCCCAAAGTACTGCTCAGAATAAGGGAGGAGAGACCAAAGGCCATCCTCATTGCTCCAGATTGGCCCAGACAGCATTGGTACCCCTTACTGCGCAGCTTGACCTTAAAGCCCCCCAAGCAACTTCCCTTGATCTCAGACCTCTTGACCCAGGTGAGGGGGAAGATACTGCACCCAGACTTACAGACTCTCAACCTTTCAGCATGGCATATACCTTAAAGGCTAGCAAGGAGTCCCTGTTAAGCAAGCAGGTCCTAGATATTATCACAGAGGCCAGAAGGCCCATCAGCAGAAAATCATATGCAGGGAAATGGAAAAGATTCTGCTCCTGGAGCCAGTCCAAAGCGGCCAGTACCACCCATCCTTTCAGCCCTCTTATCTTGGATTACCTAACCGAGTTGCTCAATAGTGGCTTCTCTTTCTCCTCTATTAAAATCCATGCCTTAGCCATTTCTGCCATTTACGATTCAGACCCACCCCTCTTTTCTCATCCTTTGATTAAGCAATTCCTCAGAGGGGCTTCTAATATCAGACCTCCCAGAAGGCCTTCCACGTCAGCATGGGACCTGAATTATGTTCTATAAAAACTAACCTTACCTCCTTTTGAACCTGTGGCTTCTACAAAATTGAAATACCTCTCCTTGAAGACTGCCTTCTTACTAGCTATCACCTCAGCCAGAAGGGTATCAGAACTTCAGGCTCTCATGGCTGTTGACCCCTTCATAATTTTCCATGCAGTCAGGGTCTCCCTGAGAACTAATCTCTCCTTTATGCCCAAGGTGGCATCTGATGTTACCCTCAACCAGCCATTCACCTACCCAACTTCTTTCCCCAACCCTTAAAACAAGGGGGAAAGAATTCTACACTCGCTAGATGTGCATAGACAACTTGGATACTATCTAGACCATACTAAATCATTCAGAAAACAGACCAACTGCTTGTCAGCTTTGCTTCTGGGGCAGAGGGGAAGCCCATTTCCAAATAAACCATTTTCAAATGGCTATTGCACTGTATCCATTTCTGCTACAGACTACATGGGAACCCCCCCACAAGTCTATCCATACCCATTCCACTAGGGTAGCCTCCACTTCCACAGCCTTCCTCAGAGCAGTCCCCACCAGGGACATCTTGGAAGCTGCAACCTGGACCTCTGTCCATACCTTTACAAAGCATTACCACCTACCTCTTTTTTCCAAGTCTAGGGCAGGCTTTGCCTCTGCAGTTCTGCAGGGCCTGCTACCCATGCCTGGGACTCTAACCTGTCCTTCCACCTCTCTCCTCAGCTTTGGGAATCCTCCCACAGGTGATGACTGCAACAGTGAAACACAAAGAACATAGTACAGTTGTGTACACTTATCATAAATATAGATGTTCAAGTATATTCACTGTTGCAGTCCTGGTTTCCCCTTCCTCCATCCCCCATATAGCATCTTCCCCTAGGAGGACATAAGCTTCCCATGGTGGTTTTTAGCCACCAGGACCACTTTTCCTATTTCCTTGTGCTTCTGACAGGTTATGGCAAGAAAAACTGATGTAATGACGTTGACTGCCTTGCTTTATAGCACTGATGACCTGACACCAGACTACAGGTGACAGCAGCTGCCTCAAAAAAAAAATTGACTCTGGTATTCAGGCTGGCCGAGGGATACTACAGCAGGGATAACCCACAGGTGATGACTGCAACAGTGAATGCACTCAAAATCTACATTTATGGTAAGTGTACACAACTGTACTTTCCCAACATTGCTAAACTCATTTTGTTGTTTAGCAGACTGTTTATGCTTTCTAGCCCTCACACTCTGTTCAAGCATCCTCTCCACCAAACAATAAACATGGGAAACAGTACAAACTGTTTCCTGACAACCACAGGTCCAGGTGTGCTTATCATAGACTGAGCTTATGAAACTGCATGTGTATGTTCTTGACCTACTTTTACCATGAGACTCCATCATGAGATCAGGTGTGAGTCTTCCAGTCCTTTTGATTCTTAACTTTTCATCAAATGTCAAGTCTCTGATATTAACAGATTTTAGATAAGCCAATGTCACAGTCTGCTCACTCATTCTGGTATTGTGGTGGTCGTACCCATGAAGTAAACATATTACAGAAATTATTAAGTGCCACCTTTGTTTACATTGTAAGTACAGCTTCACATACAGTACTCATTTTGTTGATAGTCCCCCATGTCCATGACTTACCTAAAATATCTGGCATGGCCAGGGTTGCCAGACGTCCCTATTTGGGCGGGACTATCCTGAGATCAGCAGCTTGATCCTGAGTCCCACACTGCCGGTTTAAGTCCTGAGCAGCCTTCGCTTTGTTTTTTTGTTTTTTTGATTAGCCCGTATATCGGCATACGGGCCAATCAAAAATCGCTAAACATGGAGCTTCTTGTGTTTAATGCAGAACATCGCAGTTCTGCATTAAACAGAAGTAGCTCCGTGTTTAGCAATTTTTGATTGGCCTGTATACCGGTATAAGGGCCAATCAAAAAATTGCAAAACAGAGCTACTTCTCTTTAATGTGGAACTGCGATGTTCTGCATTAAACAGAAGTAGCTCCGTGTTTAGCGATTTTTGATTGGCCCATATACTGGTATACGGGCCAATCAAAAAATCGCAAAACAGAGCTACTTGTGTTTAATGCGGAACTGCGATGTTTCACATTAAACAGAAGTAGCTCCGTGCTTATTTATTTTTGATTGGCCCAGGTCAATCTAAAAAAAAAATAAACACAAAGCTACTTTTATTTAATGTGGAACTCTGATGTTCCACATTAAAGACCTAGCATGGAAGACCTTTTTTTTATTTTTTTTAGTCTTCACTTTGTCCCTACCTGGCCAGTCGGAAATCTGGCAACCCTGGGCATAGGCTTGCCAGAATTAAAAGAAAAAAATAAATAAATAAATATATATATATATATATATATATATATATATATATATTTATATATATATACATAATTATATATATATATATATATATATATATATATATATATATATATGTTTGATGCACGCACTGTCACAGCTTGCATTCCATCTTGCTTCTCCCAAATACACATTACTCTTGGAAAGACAGAATTAAAATAATAAAACAGGGCCAGTCATTTCATTGCCCACTACAGTTTCTGCTTTGACCCTACCAGCATTAAAATACTAAATTTGTGTTAAATTTTTGCTGCACGGATACAATAGTCACAGACTGTATGCTTACTCCCCCATACAAATTAGTCTTGCAAAGCCAGAATTACAACAGTAAACAGCCAGTCATTTCATTCTCACATTGATATAGCTCCCCCATCCCAAAAGTACCTGGTTTGAACCTATAAAGTTAAAAAGAATAATAATAAAAAAAGAGACAACAGTTACATTGCTGCTTTGCTTTCACATAAACATTAGCCAAAGGTCAGTCCTTGCACTCAATCCATCTCACTACACTCAAATGCACAGCATTGCAAAGGCAGAATTATAACAGCAAATAGTAGGGTCACTCATTTCATTTACAAACAGCCCCCCATACCTGTTACCTACCTAAAGAAGGTGGTTTGGCCTTGGCAGCATCAGTTATAATGTTTTCATTACTGTATTGAATTGATGCATGCAAATAATCAGAGTTTACATTCTATCTTATTTCACCCAAATACACATTAGTGATGTAAAGTCAGAATTATTACACCACAGCTACAGTGCCAAACATTTCATCCACTAACATCCATCATTAGGGTTGCCACCTTTTGCCCAGAGTGGGACATTTTCTGTAGAAATGTGAGATTTTGCAGGACAAAACATACCCACGGCCAATGGAAAGGACAACTTCACTTTTTTTGTAAAAATAAAAGCCTATTTTTCTAGCATTTGAGTTACTTATACTATTCTATATAATATCTATGTGTTCCAGATACAATATAACTGTATTATGCAACTATTAAAGAAAACTTAAGAAATATATTTTGTCTTAAAATCTCAGGACATTTGAAATGTGAAAACAGGACACAACTGCCCAAACTGGGACTGTCCCTCACAAAGAGGGACAGGTGGTAATCTTATCCATAATATCAATTGTTGACCTAAAGTATCTGCTTTGACCTTGCCAGGATTAAAATGAAAATAGCATTGATTGCACTGATTTACTGTTTTGCACAGAAACAGTAGTCACAGACTTGCATGACTGCTGACTTTACCCAAATACACATTAATCTTGCAAAGCCACAATTACAACAGTAAACAGCAAGGCCAGTCAACTCATTTAATTCACAAACATCCCCCATTACCTAACTAAAGTAGATGCTTTTTACCTGTCAGGATTAAAGTAAAAATAATAGTAACAGTTGGGTTGCATACTTGCATTACTTTCATTTTGTTAATAGGAACATTATTCACAGCTTGTTTGTGCCAGGCAAGTACAGATTTCATTTTATTTATTTTTGTTTATCTGGGTTTATGCAACTGGCTTTAGTTGAAAAAAAAACTTTTAGCATATGTTCATAGGTAGGTACTAGGCTATCTGCACAAAGGCATTTATAAGCCTAGCCAGAATGTGTTGGCTCTCGCCACCCCCTTAGATTAGTTCCCTGTGCCTCTGTCCAGCAAAGCCACTGAAATGATCCCCAGGGTAAACTTTCTGTTTCCCATCCACTCGTCAAGGTTTCTCTTGAAGAGTGTTAGTGAGGAGCTCAGCCTAATGTAGATTCGGATCTTGTTCCAAAGCATGGGAAGTCTCTGGGACAGGAATCTATCCCTCCAGCACATCCTATTTATTGTTGTGGTGAGGTTTAGATCCCTAGAGCGTGTGGCTCGAGGGGATAAGCTTTTCTTTAAGTGGAGCATGTCAATCAGTTCTGGGTTGGACATGGCCTTGTATGTCAAGCAGAGATCACCTCTGAGTAGGCGGTATGCAACCGAGTACAGCTGGAGTTTCTTCAGTCGAGCTGCATAGAGCATCTGTTTGAGGCCAGTGATCCTCTTGGTGAGGTACTTCTGTGGTCTTTCCAGCTGTTGCAGGTGTCTTGTAAGATACATCCCAAATGGGGCGTTGTACTCTATGATGGGTCTGATGAGCGATGAGTAGAGGGGCACAATTACCTCTTTTGATCTGGATGTGAACCCTTTTGTGATAAGGTGTGCCACATAGAAGGATTTTCTAACCACTTTGGCAATGTGATTATCAAAGGAGAGTTTACTATCTACTTGGGTCCCCAGATCCCTTATTATGTCTGCCGTATTTAGGGGACTACCACCTATGTGGTAGTTTGTGGGTACTTTGTTTTTTCCAAAGGGGATGACTATGCACTTTTTGGCATTTAGCTTGAGGCCATGATTTTGACACCAGGTGTCCATCTCAGTGAGACCCTTTTGGAGGATGTCTGTGTCAGCCAGAGAGTCAATTATAGCCCCTAGTTTGCAGTCGTCTGCGAACTTGGTCAGCCATAGTCCTCCTGTGCTTGCCTGTACCTCTGAGAAGTATATGCTGAACAGGAGGGGTCCTAGGACTGAGCCCTGGGGAACGCCACTTGTTTAGAGTCAGACCTAGCTCCCGCAACTCTTACCATGTGGGTTCTGTCTGTGAGCCAGTTGGCAACCCATCTTGTGACATAGGGATTTATGTTTAGGCTGGTGAGCTTGTCTGTAATACTGGAATAGGGAATGGTGTCAAAGGCCTTTGCGAGGTCTAGGTAGGCTGTGTGTACCACCTTTCCCTCATCTATAGCCTTGGTAACTGTCTCAAAGACATCCTCCAGGTTTAGGAGGCATGATCTGCCCTTATCAAAGCCAAGCTGGGTAGGGTCCAGTGTTTGGAGGTTCCCAATATCTCTGTTAATGAGTTCCATGATGATGCACTCCATAGCCTTGCAGACTAAGCTAGTCTGGCTTATAGGGCAATAGTTCCCGGGGTCTGTTGTGGCTCCACCTTTGTGGAGCGGAATAACCATTGCTTTGTGCCACTCTATGGGTACGTAACCTGTGGAGAGGCTGAGTTTGAACAGTTGTGTTTATGTCCTGGGAGAAAAGCTCCAACATATTGGAAACAATTTTAAACAAACATTCAGTATACACATAAACAGATATGAAATAACATACATTAAGAATTACTCATAAAATTGCTAATTATTTTACATTCATCTTAAAGTATAGACAGAAAAGTATTAGAGTTTTGCAAAGCTAGAATTACAACATTAAACAGCAAGGCCATTTGTTCCATTCACACGTAGCTCCAATCTGCACTGACTCACTCACAGTATCTGACTTGATCTTACAAGGTTAAAAACAAAAACAAAAATAAAAACAACAAAAAAGGCGGCACTGTCATTAAGGTAAGTATTTTTTTTTCACATAAACAATACTCAAGAGTTCAGAGCTTCTGGTCGATCTTATTTCACTCAAATACACATTACTCTTGCAAAGCAAGCCAGAACTGCAGTCTTTTCACACATAGGCATTGCCCCCATCCCAAATGCCTACCCAGAGAATCTGGTTTGAGTCTACAATATTTAAAATAATGAAAATAAAAGACAACGGTTACATTACTGTATTTCTTTCACATAGCCAAGAATTTGCATGCTTTCTTACTTCAGTTCACCCATACACACTTTACCCATGCAAGAGTAGACTTTGCTTCAATGACAAAACATTTACAAACTGTTCTAATTTAACTTGACTAACCCTGAAAAAAATATTAGGTTAAAAAAAAATATATATATATATATGTGACGTTTTTAAATCTCGCTGTTTATTCTCACTGATGGGTTCGGAGCCGATCCTCAGCTCCGACACAGCTGATAGCAAAGATCAAGGTTTGCCAGTAGCTTGAGACCAAGCCCCTTATGCACTGCTGGAATTACCTCAGATCTAGTTTGCCGCAGCAAGAGAGATCTCAATGATCCAGTTAGCTCGGACCATTTTGATAAATTGCAAGTTTTAAAAAAACTTTTTTTTTTCTCTTTTTGAGAGATTATTCATGTTTAGTGTGTGTGTGTGTGTGTGTGTGTGTGTGTGTGTTTCTTGTAAAAAATAATAATAGTTTAAAGTAGGTTAGATTGTAGTGATTTTGCCCTGTGTTGGCTTGTTTTTCTTAGTGTTGGGCCCTTTCTTAGCCCTATTTAGTTTAACAATTTTTACTTGTTCTTACTATATTGTTTAGTGTGGGCTTAGTTAGCCATGTATTTAACCTTTACAGGTTAATTTTGTGGTGTGTCTCTTATAAAATGTTGGATGAGAGAGAAAAGTTTCACCCCAAATTGGGGTTTAAGAAATGTCCAGATTGTGGACAGAAAATGTCCGTCACGGACGGACATATCCAATGTGTTTACTGTCTGGGGGCTAAACACCTCCAAGACTCCTGCAGTATTTGCCACTCTTTTTCATCTAGGGTTCTCTTAGAGAGGAGAAAACTCATAGATAGGGGGTTGCTGCAGCATACTTTTTCTGAGGCATTGGGTAGCCTGGAAGGTGCCAGCACTTCTTCTAAATCTTCAAAATCTTCTGATTCTAAACAATCCAAGAAGGCAAAGAGATCAGAGGGTACAGGGTCATCGGTTCCACAGTCCTCGGAACTGAGTGTCCCTTTGGTTTGGAGCCAGCTCCCAGTCTTGGAGCCAGTCTCTGAGGTTCCCTCATCTCCTCTGCTCCAGTCAGCACCTTCGGTGCATTCCTGTAAGTCTTCAGTCAGCCTCTCTGATATGGACATGGATTGGCTAGTACAGAAGCTTCTAAGGGCACCAGGTCTTGCTAAATTGTTGTCGGCCCCGACCACTTCATCGGAGCCGAAGACCATTGAACCAGATTTGACTCCTCCTCCTCTGAGCCGTACTGGACTCTTGGTGCCGAAGGAGCCCAAACCGATGTTTGTCGAACCTTTGGAACTGAGACCCGCACCGGTATTACCGGATGTTAAGTTGTCAATCTCGCCTTCATTCTTGCTGGATGGGTTCGGAGCCGAACCTCGGCTCCAACTCGGCCTATTACTAAAGCTCGAGAGCTATTTTTCACCGGCTCAAGGCTATACTATGTCCCATAATGCTAGGCATCATATACCCAGATCTCGTTTGCCGCTTCAGTTACGAGGTTGTGTTTTCTCCGACTCCAGGTCGTATTTAAAAATTTTGTATCTACAGTTAGTTTTTCTTAGATATTTTTCTATTTAGTTTATTTAATTACTGTTTAGAGAGTAGTGACTAGTTTTCCCTACCCTTTTTCTGCAGTTTTCCCCTTTTTTCCACCCTTAAGGTGGACGGGCCTAACCCTCCCTTCAGTAGTCAGTACAGTTTTCCCCTTAGTGTGTGTGTGTGGAATTTCTGTCTTCTTTTTACTAGTTAGCTTAACTTAAATTTTTCGTTGAGTGTGTTAGTGTGCTTGTGTAGAATTTTTGTCTCGACCCTGTGGTGTCATGTCCAAAGATACCAAGGTATCGGGATTCAAGAAGTGTGATTCGTGCTGTCAGAAGATGTCTCTGACAGACGGTCACACTTCTTGTGTGTACTGTTTGGGCCCTCTGCACCTGCAGGACTCTTGTTCCATCTGTCACGCTTTTAGCCCCAGAGTCCTGCAGGAATGCAGAAATAAGCTCATTCTCAGAGGCTTATTAAAGCCTGAAGGTTCTCCGCCCAAGCCTATCTCCGGAAAACCTTCAAAGCCCGCCAAATTGTCAGCTCCATGTTCGGAGCCGGCACTGAGCGGTCCTCTTTCTGCCTCGTCAGTTCCAGCTGGAACTGATTCATCGATGCCTCAGTCGGCTCCGGCTTTGGTGTTGGAGCCGTCCCCAAGCCGAAAATGATCTAGGTCTCCTTTACTGGAGTCGGTTAGATTGGCTCCGAAGTCTCCCTTGCTGTCGGAGCGGAGCCATAGGTCTCACTCCTCCAGGTCTTCCAGGCTTTCGGACCATGACCTCGAGAGGGTAGTCAGCAGGCTTTTAAAGTCACAGGCGCTGGCCCAGTTATTGCATAGCCCATCTCAACAGACAGGGGCTACGCTAACACCTGCTTAAGTTCCTCCTCTGACTGCTTTGCTGAGTTCGGAGCCAGAGGTCGTCGAGGTTAGTACTGTTGGGGTGTCGGAACCGATCCCTCCATCATCGGTTCCTTCATCGGCTCCGATCCCTTCATTGGCTCCGTCCTTGGAGGGATCCGGGCGTCAAGACTCCCTCGTCGGCTCCAAGGGGGCGAGTGGCATCGGACCCTTGTCCGACCCCATTCTCCTTCTCGGAGCCTCGGCGCAGGTGAGTTCGGCCTCAACATCAGCCTCGGAGCCATCCCTCTCGGTGCTGGGAGGAGCTCTCATCTCCTCGCAGCTGGGTCCCTCTCCCCTGCCTGACAAGGGCACCTTCGAGGTCATGAGGAGTGTGCTGGCTCCCATACCGGCGCGATGGTCGGCCTCGTCGGCCCCTCCCTCCACGGTGCCTGCTTCGGCCCCTGCCTACCCTCCCGAACCCAAGCGCGGAGAACCGATGCTCCAGGCCGCTCCATTGGGCATTTCCTCCTCTTCCGAGGCCTCCCCTGATCCTGCAGAGGAGCCCCCTCGGAAGAGGTCATGCAAGAGGAAGCATGTCGACTCCCCCGAGTCAGTAACATCTGACACCGACCTGGATGATTCGGAAGGGTCCACAAGGTCCCCCTCTGAGGATGTCTCTTTTTCTGACATCCTAGAGATCCTTAAACAGAGGGGGAACTGCTCCACCCTCAACCCTTCCGAGGATGAGTCAGTGTACCTGGATGCATTCGGTTCTCACCCTTCCACCTCCTGGGTGTCCCTGCCTTTCGACCCATTCATGGAGGTGGTGGCTAGAAAGGCGTGGACAGCTCCGGATACTATGGAACCAACTCCCCGGAGGCCTACAAAATTTATTACAGCCCCGAAAGACAAGCAGTTTTTCTCCAAGGGCGTCCCCGTGGATGCCATGGTGGTGGCGGCAGCCACTAAGAAGGAGTTGGCTGACCCTTCAGTACCTGTCCATCCTCCTAATAAGGAATCTAGGACTATGGATAGGTATGGTAAGTGTATGTTTTTTTCAGCGACCTTTGCCATGCGATCACTGAATTACTTATGCCATTTCACCCGTCTTCAAAGAGACATCCTTAAAGAACTGGGTGATACCTTACAGGACCCAATGGCTGTGGGGTCCCAGGAAAAGATCAACTCCCAGCTGGGGACCCTGAACTCTATTGTCAACTCCTCCATGCAGCTCATTTCTTATGCAGCCGATGGAGTGAGTAGGACTGCAGGCATGGGCGTTGCTCTAAGGAGACATGCCTAGATGCGGCTGTGCAACTTTGCTGACCCCCTCAAGGTGTCCTTCACTAACACCCCCTTTGACGGTTCTGCCCTGTTTGGACCTGAAGTGAAGGATACATTGACCAGGTGTGAGCAGGAAGGCAAGACTCTCTCTGCCGTCGGAGTCCGTTTTTCCACCCCTTCTAGACCATACCCTAAGGGTCAAAAGGGCGGAAAGATGTGGTTCCGTAAACCCCAGGGAGTACTGCCTGACGCACATGGTGAGCTCCCCTCTAGAGGCAGAGGAGGGAACAATAACAGACGCCTCCCTAGGGGCAGGGGGGTCCGCAAAATCAGGGTAGCAGAGAATCTTTCTCTGACAAACCCTTCCAGCACCCCTGAGGAGCGGCCCGACTGTCCACATTCGGAGGCAGTCGGGGGAAGACTTTCACTGTACCCAGAAGCCTGGCATTCCCTTACACAAGACAGATGGGTACGGTCGATCATATATGAGGGTTACAGAATCCCCTTTATCCACACCCCTCAACAACTAAAAGGGCCTCTTCCAGATGTTCCACCCGGTCTGAGAGATCAAGCAGCATCAAAAATTTCAAGGCTGCTGTCAAAAAGGGCCATCCAGCCAGTCCCAGCAGACCAACAAGGATCCGGAATCTACTCCAAATTCTTTTTGGCACCAAAAAAGATGGGGGACTGGAGACCTATTTTGGATCTCAGCAGGCTGAACAAGTCTGTTCAAAGAATGAAGTTCCAGATGGTCACGCTACAGTCCATTCTACCCTTTCTGGGTCAGGACAATTGGATGTGCTCTATAGATCTTCAGGATGCATACTACCATATCAAAATGAACAGACGCTCCAGAAGGTTTCTCCGCTTCCGGCTGGGAGCCAGTCACTACCAATTCAGAGCCCTGCCCTTTGGCCTCACCACAGCCCCCAGGGTGTTTACCAAATGCATGGCAGTGGTTGCGGCTCACCTGAGACGACGAGGATTCCAGGTGTTTCCATATTTAGATGTCTGGCTCCTTACTGCCACCACCAGGCACCAGCTACTTCAAGCCAAGGATTACGCTGTGCAAACGTGCAGAGCACTAGGCATCTCTATAAACTTTGAAAAGTCTGCCTTGTCACCCTGTCAGCATATTACCTTCATAGGCACCATGTTAAACACGGTAGAGTTGTCAGCAAAACTACCTACACAAAGAGTTTCAGACATTCGCAGCCATGTTCAAATCCTTCTACAGGAGGACAGGGTCCAAGCCTGATTCATAATGAAAACACTTGGTCTAATGGCAGCAGCAATCACCTTGCTCCCCCTAGCTCGTTTTCATATGCGACTACTGCAGTGGATGCTTTTTTCCCAATGGTCCTTTCAGCAGCTTCCCATGTCTCACAACATTCTCATCACTCAGTCATGCAAGAGACACCTCTTGTGGTGGATGGTCTCGCCCCAGGTGCTCCTGGGCAGACCTGTTATTCTCCCCCCTCCGGTTGCCATTGTGACAATGGATGCCTCCCTGATCGGGTGGGGGGGCATTTTCAGGGCAGGGCAGTCCAGGGCACATGGCAACCCTTCGAGTGCCACCTGCACATAAATGTCTTGGAGATGAGAGCAGTACTTTTGGCATTGCAGGCCCTTCAGAACTCTCTACCCACCGGGACGATTGCAATTCAGACAGACGATATGTCTGTAGTGTGGTACATCAACAAGCAGGGCGGAACCAGGTCCTACCCCCTATGCCGGGAAGCGCTCAGACTTTGGCAGTGGGTGATCTCTTCTCAATGGTTTCTGGTAGCAATGCATATTCCAGGGAAGTCCAATGTCATAGCGGACAGACTGAGCAGGGCCATTCTCATGCCCTACGAGTGGTCTCTCAACCAGCTAGTAGCGGAACACATATTCAGAAGATGGGGTCAGCCTTGCTGCGACCTTTTCGCAACCCCTCAAAACAGCAAGTGTCAGGATTTCTTCACCCTCTTTCCTCATCTGGGTCTCTCTCCCAGAGACCCTCTAGTCCACGATTGGCCCCAGGGTCTTCTATATGCTTCCCCCTTTTCCCTTAATTACCCAGTTAGTGAAGAAAGCAACTGCCTTGAGATCCAGGATGATCCTCATTGCCCCTTACTGGTCCCAACAAGTCTGGTTTCCGTTCCTGCAACATCATCTACTAGAGCAGCCCTGGCATCTGGACCCAGTGCCAGACCTTCTGACCCATCAATCGGGCAGGCTGCACCAATCCCTTCCATCTCTCAACCTCACAGCTTGGTTGCTCCACTTCCAACCCTAGCCAGGCTTCTTTTAATTTCTCAGTCAGTACATGATATCATCCTTGCCTCTCACATGTCTAACACCAGAAGGATGTATGCTAGTAAATGGAAGCGTTTTTCTATTTGGGCAAGGAAAAATCAAGTGGACCCTTTCACAGCTCCTGTCCAATCAGTTCTAGAGTTTATGGTGGAACTTTTCCAAACGGGCTCTTCCTCAGCCACTATCAGGGTCCAGTTAGCAGCTATTGCAAATTTTCATGTTGGCTTGTCAGAGACCAGTATTATGTCCCACAAGCTTTGCAAAGCCTTTCTAAAAGGAACCCTATTACTTAGGCCCCCGGTTAAAGACCCTCCTCCACCGTGGGATCTAAATTTTGTACTGTCTTCTTTAATTCTGCCTCCCTTTGAGCCAGCTGCTTCCTGCTCGCTAAAACTGCTCTCGTGGAAAACACTTTTCTTGGTAGCTATTACCTCAGCGAGAAGGGTTTCGTAACTACAAGCTCTCTCTGTGCACCCCCCTTATCTTGTTTTTCACAAAGATAGAGTGTCTCTTAGGACTAATCCTTCCTTTTTACCTAAGGTACTCTCTGAAAAAAATCTTAATCAGACTATTGATCTCCCAATCTTCTTCCCAAATTATACTGATAGAGCTGAGAGAAGAGTACATTGTTTAGATGTCCACTGTCAACTACGCTTCTATCTTGATAGAACAAAACAGTCGAGAAAATCAGAGCAGCTCTTCCTGTCTTACGTGGAAGGAAAGCAAGGCCTTCCAGTTTCTAAAGTAACCTTGTCCAGATGGTTGACCTCTCTTATCACGTTAATCTATCAATTGAGGCATAAGGAGCCCCCTACCAAGTCTAGAGCTCATTCAACCAGAGCATTAGCTTCCTCAGTAGCTTTTCAAGCAAGGTTACCCATGGATTCTATTTCCTTCATTTCTCATTACAAACTGGACATCGCCTCCAGATGTCGGGCTGAGTTTGGTTCCACTGTACTCAAGAGTCTGTTCCTTTGAGCCACCCAGGACTAAGGTGCTAGGGACGATGTCCCATCCAGCAAGAATGAAGGTGAGATTGACAACTTAACATTGAGAAGTTATGTACTTACCATAACGTTCCATGTTAGTTGTCTTCTTCTCGCCTTCTTTCTTGCGTCCCACCCTCCATCCCCCTGGCCTGGAAAGACCTAGAGTATCTTGTGAGATTTCTTTTGTCACCAGAGTTATCTTCTCAGCTAGCTCTCTTGTTCCCTTTTTGGTAGCTCTTGTAAGGGATATATGTAGAAGAGATTATTTTTTGCATATTTTAGATAGATTTACTCTTTTCTTGTGGTGGGACATACATGTCCGTAGTGTTAACTATCAAACAAGATCTGGGTATATGACATCTAGCATTATGGGACATAGTATAGCCTCGAGCTGGTGAAAATAGCTCTCGAGCTTTAGTAATAGGCCGAGTTGGAGCGGAGGTTCAGCTCCAAACCCATCCAGCAAGAAAGAAAGCGAGAAGAAGACAACTAACATGGAACATTGTGGTAAGTACATAACTTCTCATTCCATCTACTTGGACCCCTTCGGCGCCGACCAAGGACGCTAGGAGCTGACACTGTCCTGTCGGGTCCGGGGAGGATAGTCGGACCGATTTGTCGGTGCCAACTCTTCCTCTCGGGGCTTCGGCTAGGATGAGCTCGGGCTCGGAGCCCATGGTTTCAGTGTGGGAGGATCAGACAGTCCCTCCAGATTCGTCTATCCCTTCTCATCGGAGTCATGGTGCTTTCGATGCCATGAGGAGAGTACTGTCTCCTAAGACATCATCGGCACCAGTTCAGGCTTCCTTCTCCCCTCAAGCTCCTGTGTCCACTTCTATGTCTACCGGTCCCCTCAGCATAGAGACCCCGAGGCTCAAGTGGCCCCACAGGGCGTCCCCTGCTCTTCCAAGACCTCCCCAGATCTCCCCACTGAGGAGGTACCCAGGAAGAGACTGTGCAAGAGGAGGCATTTAGACTCCCACAGGAGTCTTTGACATCCAACACGGACTTGGATGAGTCAGAAGGGTCCCCCTTGATCCCCCTCTGAGGATATCTCCTTTGCGGAGATATTAGAGATCCTTAGTCAGAGGCATGATTGGCAGTCCAAAACCCCTACTGAGGATGAGTCAGTGCTCTTGAAGGCTTTTGGGTCTCAACCATGCACTTCTTGGGTGTCTCCGCCTTACGATGAGCTCATGGAGCTGATCTCTCATAAGGCATGGGAATCACCGGAGGCCATGGAACCTGCCCCTCGGAAGCTAAATAAGTTAATCTCTGCCCCGGTGGACAAAGCCTTTTTGACCAAAGGAGTGCCTGTTGATGCCATGGTGGTAGCTGCAGCCACCAAAAAGGAAGTGTCTGAAACATCTGCATCTATCCATCCTCTTAACAGAGATTCTAGGATCATGAATAGATATGGGAAATGCATGTTTAGTTCAGCGACTTTTTCTCTGCGATCGCTGAACTATTTAACTCATTTTATGAGACTGCAAAGAGATCTCCTGAAAGAAATAGGAGATACTCTCCAGGGTACGGTAGCTGCAGGGGTTGCCGCCAAAGTCAACACACAGCTCGCTACCCTAAACTCGATTGTAAACTCGTCCATGCGTCTCATATCTTATGCAGCTGATGGTTTAAGTAGAGCCGCTAGTTCAGGCATTGCTCTGCGGAGACAAGCCTGGATGCATCTCTGTTCCTTTGCAGAACTCTTTAAGTCTTCCTTGATCAACACCCCATTTGATGGCTCATCACTGTTTGGGCCTAAAGTAAAGGAAACTTTAACCAGGTGTGAGCAGGAAGGCAAGACCCTATCTGCCATTGGAGTCTGTTTTTCTACCCCTACTCGGCCCTACCCCAAGGGCCCTAGGGGAGGGAAAATGTGGTTTCGAAAAGCACAGGGAGCCTTTCAGGACACGTGGAGAAACCCCCTCTAGAGGCAGAGGAAGGGGTTATAATGGAAGACGCCACCCACACAGCAGAGGGGGTCCGCAGCAACAGGGTGACAGAGGCTAGTTCTCTGGTCAGCCCTACCAGTGCTCCTGAAAGGGGGCCCGGCTGTTCGGCTCTGGAGGAAGTCGGGGGTAGCTTGTCTTTGTACCCAGAAGCCTGGCTAAACATAACATCAGATACATGGGTACAAAGCATCATTTCCAGAGGATATTTCATACCGTTCTCTTCCCCACCTACTCCTATAAGCAGAATCCCAGATGTTCCACCCAAACTTAGGGAACAAGCAATCGTAGAGGTCCAAAAATTGCTAGAAAAAAAGAGTCATCCAACCAGTCCCAGCAGAACAAGTTGGATTGGAACTTACTCAAGATTCTTTTTGGTACCAAAGAAAACAGGGGACTGGAGACCTATCTTGGACCTCAGCAGACTCAACCAATTTGTAAAGAAAGAGAAGCTCCGAATGGTTACGCTTCAGTCCATTCTTCCCTTTCTAGGGAAAGGCGATTGGATGTGCTCCATAGATCTCAAGGACGCATACTATCATATAAAGATGAACAGATGCTCCAGGGGTCAGCTGCATTTCTGGCTGGGAGCCAATCATTACCAGTTTCGAGCCCTGCCCTTTGGTCTCACTACAGCCCCCAAGGTGTTCACCAAATGCATGGCAGTGGTCACGGCTCACCTGAGGCATCTAGGATTCCAGGTGTTTCCATACCTAGACGATTGGCTCCTCACTGCTACCACCAGGCAGCAATTGACTTAGGCAACACAATATACTCTGACACTCTGCCATCAATTAGGCATTACAATCAACTTCGAAAAGTCTGCCTTATTGCCATCGCAGCATACCGTTTTTATAGGAGCAGAGTTAGATACCTCAACCACCACTCTACATCTTCCAATCGAAAGAGTCTCACTTCTTCACCAACACTCATCTCACTTGTGTCAAAGAACAAAGCTACAGCAGCAGAGGTCTTGAAGGTACTAGGGTTGATGGCAGCAGCAATCCTGGCTGTACCACTCGCAAGGATGCATATGCAAATCCTTCAATGGCTCCTCTTCACTCAGTGGTCCTACCAGAAACTACCAATGCACTACATGATTCTCATCACAGATTCTTGCAAGAGAGACCTTCAGTGGTGGTTGACGTCTCTTCATGTTACAATCAGAAGACCCTTTGTTCTCCCCCCAGTAGCCACTGTGACCACGGATGCTTACCTGATAGGGTGGGGGGGGGGTGGCATTTTCAGGGAAAGACTGCCCAAGGCACATGGATGGATCAATTGTCACATCTGCATATCAATGTTCTGAAGTTGAGAGTGGTACTTCTGGTGTTGCAGTACTTTCAGGACTCTCTTCCTCTAGGAAAAATTGCAATTCAGACGGACATGTCAGTGGTCTGGTACATGAACAAACAAGGCGGAACCAAGTCTTATCCCCTTTGTTGAGAAGCACTCAGGGTATGGCAATGGGCTGTGTCGTCCCACTGTTTTCTAATAGCAATGCACATCCTGGGGAAATCCAATGTGATAGTGGACAAGCTAAGCAGGGCAATACTATTGCCTCAAGAGTGGTCTCTCAACCAATGAGTTGCAGATCTGATTTTCCGCAAAAGGGGCCAGCCTTGCTGTGACCTCTTTGCCAGTCACATCAATACCAAATGCAGAAGCTATTTTGCCCTAATACCACCTCCGGGACATTCCCCGAGAGATGCACTCATACACGATTGGCCTCCAGGTCTCCCATATGCATTCCCACCTATTCCATTGATATCCAAGGTTTTACAGAAAGCAAAGTCACGGGGAAGGACAGTTATCCTCATAGCTCCCTACTGGCCTTGACAGATTTGGTTCCCCTTCCTTCACCATCATCTACTGGAGGATCCATGGATCCTGGACCCAGTTCCGGACCTTCTGACACACCCATCAGGGGACCTCCATCCTTCACTGCGGTCCCTAAAACTGACTGCTTGGCTAATCCACTTCCCTTAATTGCCAGGCTTCATTTGCTCTCAGATGATACAAGACAAATCCTTTTATCTTCTCACAAGCCATCCACCAGGAAACTGTACCGCAGTAAGTGGAACAGGTTCTCAATTTGGGCCAATATACAGAAAATCGACCCTTTCTGATCTCCTCTATTGTCCATTTTAGAATTTTTGACAATGATTTTTAAAGAAGGAGCAGCAGCTGCCACAGTTTGAGTCCAGTTAGCTGCCATATCAAATTTCCACCTTGGATTCGATGGGTTGAATGTTATGAGCCATAAGTTATCTAAGGCTTTTCTTAAAGGTGCCTTTCACATGAGACCTCCTGTCAAAATTCCTTATTCTCCCTGGAATTTGCATTTTATGCTGTCTCAAATTATTCTCCCCCCTTTCGAACCAGCATCTTCTTGTGACCTCAAATATTTGTCCTGGAAGACTATATTTCTGGTAGCCATTACTTCTGCCCGCAAAGTGTCAGAACTTCAAGCATTATCTGTTAAGCCTCCTTACATGATTTTCCATGCTGATAGAGTAGCTCTCAGAACAAACCTTTTCTTTTTGCCTAAAGTCTGTTCTGAATCCAGTATCAATCAGGTCATTGAGCTGCCAGTCTTTTTTCCCAACCACTCTAACAAATTGGAATATATGCTGCACAAACTTGATGTACACATACAGCTCAGATTTTATCTTGACAGAACTAAGGATATTAGAAAATCAGATCAACTTTTTGTATCCTTTTCGGAAGCCAGAAAAGGTAATCCAGTGGCTAAAACAACTTTATCTAAATGGTTAACAGATTGTATATCCTTTGTTTATGCAAATGCTAGCATGCCATTGACACACAAACCTATGGCTCATTCCACCAGAGCCGTTTCTACATCTTCTGCCTTCAAGCTAAATTGCCCCTTGACAATATTTGTGCTGCAGCCACTTGGTCTAAGCCTCATACCTTTATCACACATTACAAAGTAGATAAGGCTTCCAGGGACAGGTCTTCCTTTGGTTCCACGGTACTGAAAAACGTACTTCCATGAGCCACCCAAGATTGAGGGTGCTAGGGATGCTACCCAACAGTGAGAATAAATGACGAGATTTAACAACTTCACATAAAGAAGTTATGTACTTACCATAACGTTCCATGTGAGTTGTTTATCTCACCTTTATTCTCACGTCCCTCCCTCCTTTCCCCTCCTGGCTGACAGTTGACTTAGAGGCTAGTACCATCCTGCTTATTCAATACTTCTTCTTCTTCCCCTTCGAGAAGTGCTTCCTTGTAGAAATAAATAAAAGGGTATATATACTCGCAGCAAACAAGATCTGAGGTAATTCCAGCAGTGCATTGTGGGATAAGGGGCTTGGTCTCAAGCTACTGGCAAACCTTGAGCTTTGCTATCGGCCATGTCAGAGTCGAGGATCGACTCTGAACCCATCAGTGAGAATAAAGGAGAGATAAACAACTCACATGGAAAGTTATGGTAAGTACATAACTTCTTTATATCATCCACAAACAGCCCCCCCAGAACACACAGCATACATATTATCTCTTTAACTCCTCCCAGGATATAATATTAAAAAAAAAAGAAAGGCATCAACAGCCCCCAAAAAACACAAACCACAAGTATCTGGTTGACCTTGTCAGTGTATTATATTAAAAAAAAAAAATCAACAGTCTCCAAAACACATTGCCTTCCTGGTATCTGGTTAACCCTGCCAAGATAGTATATTGAAAAAAAAAAAAAAGAAAGTCATCAGCAGTACCAAAAATAAATGACAGCTCACTGCAGATTTGGACTTCTACAATTATCTGATTGACTCTGCCAGACTCCAGACTCAGTACTGCAGAAAGAAAATTTATACAACTTCTGCACCCTTAAAAAATATCTGGTCAATCCTGCCAAGAAATAATATTTAAACACAAAAATTATCTGGTTGACCCTGCCAGGAAAAAAAATAAATTCAGAAAGTACCTAGTTGACTCTGCCAGGAAAAAATGAAGACAGTACGACAGTATCTTGTTAACCTTGCCAAAAAAACCAACAAAAAAAAAAACACGCAGAACTTAATTCATGATTTTTTTTAAGTTGATTAAAAACAAAAAACTTCCTTGCCAAGACATCCTTGCCTTCTCTTACTTATCAAAGAAGTTATCTGACGATGTCTAGATAAATTTAATGATCCACTCAGTTCTGGTTTCTTGATTGTGATCACCTGTCTGATTCTCTTGCTCTCTCCCTCTCAAATTAACTGTAACTTAAAACACAGGAAGAAGATGCAAGAGCAACAGGAAGTCAGCAGCCACATCAAATACTGAAATTATGTGGCGTGGGTGTTGAC
This sequence comes from Protopterus annectens, assembly GCF_019279795.1. Taxonomy (NCBI): domain Eukaryota; kingdom Metazoa; phylum Chordata; order Ceratodontiformes; family Protopteridae; genus Protopterus; species Protopterus annectens. The sequence goes on from NC_056747.1 coordinate 643,088,191, forward strand.
ATAACAGTCAAGTCAGATTCTAATTTACTGTGGTTAAAACCGCAATGACTTCTGGGAATTTTCATTGATGCCTGCAGTCTTCCTAATTCAGACTGTTTTTAAAACAGTCCAGTGACAGAAAAATGTTTTTTTCTTTTTTTTAAAAGCAGAATCCGAGCATGCGTGCTCACACCTCCAAGTTCCATGAATCATCACATCCACAACATTACACACTAGTTTGTAGTTCGCACTCCTACTAGTGTCTAAAAATAACTATTTAAATTTGTTTTTCTTTTGACAGAACTGGGGGGGTGGGGCTGCAGCCCTACAGTCTGATACCACGTTTCGTCCCTGAGTGTTTCTCACAATGAAATCACCTATGACTAGAATATTGGACTGTGTGAAGGTTTGCCTTATGGGCTTTTGAAATGGGACACTATGACTCTTTGATGTATGTTTACTGGTGGGTGCTGTCTGTGTTATGTGTTTATGAGGTTGCTGAGGGTACTTGTCTCTTAGGTTAAATTTAGGATTTCAGGATTTGCTGAATGTGCTATCTTAATCTGTTTATACTAACCTTGGGGTAACTTGAAGAAAAAAAGTAAAATGCTATTGAGATTTTCTCTTTAATCTGAGGTTCTGCAACCTCAGAGTCAATGTATATACAGATTAGAATGCTGGGCAAAGCCCACTCTTTAGAGGTTGCAGGGGAGCACATCCCTCTCTACAAAACACATTGTCAATGTATATTTTTGTACTTTTGGTTAGTGTTTTGTCAATCAGTATTTAGACAGTTGGAGTTGCCAGTGGCTTGATTTGTTGACAGGCTGGGTATGATTCACTGGGTTTTAAAAAAACAAGACCCAACAGACATTTATGAAACCTCTATGATCTCAGTGTTGAAACATGAAAAGGTCATGGTGTCAGAGTTTTGTAACTGCAGAAATCAGTATTTCCTTAAAAAGTAGCCCTGTTTCTGGGTGGCATGGCATCCTAAGCAGATTAAACAGTATTTACTTCTGTGTGGCGACATGCGTGAATGGGCATTCCTTCGTTGAAGGTTGTGCGTTAGGCCCGGCAAGCCAGTACGTAAAAATCTGCTGCCAATCATTAGCGGACTGGAGTTCCGCTGTGGCGAACCCTAACCGGGAAAAGCCGAAAGACACAAACACAAACTGAATGGAACAAGTTAATTAGACTGCACTAGTCTTAAACTTTTATGTTAATACATTCCTATGCATTCCCCTAGACCTCAAAACCAAGCCATTGTATTTGTGGGTATTATGTACTAAAACCATGAAGACGTAGTGCTAAACACAAATCCTGCTCTCTTTCTGAAGCAAAGTCCATACTCATTCCTTGATGTGTTAGACACCCTCCTATCCTACACTGCTACATGTAGGGTGGGTACCTCAAGGGTTGTCTTTTAATGGTGTGGCAAACAGTTTCCAGCTATTTTTCTGTCAGTATCATTTCTACACAGGACTTTTTTCCAGCATTCTTCCTACATTCTTTTGTGACATTTTGTATTTGCTATCTCTACTTTTGATAGTGAACTTCCATTACTTCGTGTTTATGTTCTTTTTTGCAGCAGCAGCAGTTCACTGACAAGCATTAAATTATTATTTTATTTATTTATCTATTTATCATTTGATGTTGTTAACTTGGATAGTTATATGGTGCAGGAGCAAGCAAAGCAAACAGTGGCAAACATTACATTACTTATTGGTTTATCTCTGATTCAGTTGGGCTTTGGAATTTTGTGACAGACATCATGCAAACAGAGAGTTCGACCATGTCAAGTGCCAGAGACATTACAAAGGCAAGAGTGTATGCATGCATATACTGAGATAAGACAATGTACATTGAACATGTTTGCTTTCACTCTGATAGTATGTATATAGTGTGTATGAGGTAGTCAAGTAAAGTTCGAAAAATATAGTAAAGCATTCATACTTTCTAAACATTCCCATACTGGTAAACATTCACCACGTATTGTTGCATATTATGTAAGAATTACAAGACAGAAATGTAGTGATGTTCCTAAGATAATGAAGTACAGTTTGGCATAGCATTTTGCATCAATATAAACTGGATATAGGTCAAGTAATGGAGAGCCCAAAGCATGTACAGCTGGCATCTAGTTTTAGCTGCTTTAATATTTGTATCTAGATCTCCAAGCTAGTTCGCAAGTCTGGCTACAGAAATACCCCACCCCATTAGTCTTAGATCTAAGTTACTTGTAGACATCCTTGAGTATTACTCATTGTGCTAGTCAAGAACATTTTCTAAAAATTGTAATTTAATGATCAAGTGCAAATGGTTGATAAAGCACAACAATAAATTCTTCCTTACTGGCTGTCATGCACTCCTATATTGTCAAACATGCAGTCCTGCTGTGCTTTATCTGTGCAGGTATTTGTTTTCAAAACAAGAAATATCATTTAAAAATACTGAACACCAGAGACAAAGTTGTCAGGAAAACATCAGCCACTGAGCAGGAAGTAAGTACCATGCGTGGCATACTGACATCATTGAGTAGCAGGCTTTCCGCAGAAGTATGAAGCATGATGACTGCTTCTTGTTTGCTTGTGTGGTGAATGTTTTCTGGTCAACAAAATGCATAAAGCATTCATGTCTAGCATTATTGACCTACTGTAATCTTCACCATAAAATCCAAATTTTTGCACATGACTGGGCAAATAAAAAAAGCAAAATCAGGGGGCGTGCTGCACATTCAAAGATAGCTGAGAGATGAGTATGCATGCTGCAGAGGAGTACACTATTCTGCAATCAGAAATATTGGTAAATGTGCAATGGTAATTAAAGCACATTTACAAGCATGTAACAGTTATTTCTTTACTCTGATTTTGTTAAAAAGCAAAACAAAAATAATAAAAACAATTTATACATGACCTTGCTCATGCTTTTTGGTTCAATAGCAATGAATGAAGCTTCATGTAGTGGAGAAAGGTGTTCTACTCAGTCACATCATCACCACGTACCACATAATCCAGAGGAAGCTATTGTAGCCAATGGAAAACAAGAGGGATGAGAAGGTAAATTTAAGCTTCATTCTTGGCCCTGAAACTGCTCAATTTCCACCATAAATAATTTATATAACAATCAGTACACCAAATGAACAGAATGAAAGGAAAAAAAATCTAATGAGTGAAAAGATAAGTATTCTGATTGCACTCGTTCTTTAAAGAGCAATGTGATAAGGGCTGATCAGCCATTTACTTTATAGGTAACCATCCTGCCTTCTGGAATGTATGGTAATGATGCTGAAAAGACCCCTAGGTTCTACATGTCCTATTCTTTTTTCTCTTCTTTTCTGTTTTTTTTTTTTTGTTGTTTTTTGTTTAATAGAGGTGACACATAAGAGTATATTTGCTTATTATAATGTGGCTGTTAAGGCCTAGATATCTAGAATACCACTGTCAGCTACAGATCTGCATTGTGCACGCATACATTTATGTGTGTGTGTGTGTGTGTGTGTGTGTGTGTGTGTGTGTGTGTGTGTGTGTGTGTGTGTGTGTGTGGGCATGCTCATGCACGTGCAAGTGAGAGTGAGAGATACTGAGAATGAGTCATATACAACCTGACTATGGGTATTTTTTTAATCAAATATTATAACTGAGAATCAGATGTTGCCTATTTTCATCTGATTCAACATGTGGGTTATCAGAGTTAGATGGATCTGACCTTGTGCCTTATACCAAAGAATTTGATTTGAGACCTCTAATTCCACCCCTACCCACAATTCCCCTCTCCAGCTTGTGTTATCCCAGATCTCGTTTGCCACCTGCCTGACTATATGTGTTGACCGAGGGCTCCATTCTGTTTCACAATAAGTGAATACTTTGTTCCTCCCTTTTAAGATATTTATGGTTGTTAATGAGAATTAATAGTTGTAGATTTTCTGAAATATATATATATATATATATATATATATATATATATATATATATATATATATGTAAATATATATATATATATATATATATATATATATATATATATATATTTATATACATACATACATATATAAAGATATACAGTAGTTAGAGATAGCACTTTGTGTTAAGATAGATATTAAAAAGGTATCTTCTAATGTTAGAAAAGTCTACAGACTTCAAGAAGTGTTCCTGTGGGCAAAAATCCTAAAAAAGCAAATTGAAGCATTTTTTTTTTTGTATTTGCGCCTCCACAAAAGGACTAGACCCTTTTTCAGCACCCTTACTTGCAATTTTGGAGTTTCTTTCAGAACTATTTGGGCATGGTTCAAGTTATTCTACAATTTATGTCCAAACAGCCACTATTTCAAATTATCACATAGAACTCAACTATACATCCACTGCTTCCCTCAAAGTGACCAAGGCCTTCCTTAGAGGAATATTTTAACTGAGACTCCCAGTCTGTGAGCTGATCCCTCCTTGGGATATTACTGTTTTTCTGCCATCACTAATTCAGAAGCCTTTTGAGCTCTCAACATGTGTGGATTTGAAATTTCTGTCATGGAAAACCATTTCCTGGTTGCCATTACATCTGCAAAACGATTGTCAGAATTATAGGCACTCTCTTGCCAACCTCCTTTCCTTATTGTTCACAAGAAAGGAGTGTCACACTTCCATCATTTCATCCCAAAGTAGCTTCAGAATCTAACTTGAACCATAGATTGATTTGCCAGTTTTCTTTCCAAATTTTACTAACAAAGAAGAATATACTCTACATACTGTAGATGTCCATAGATGACTCAGGTTCCATCTCCATTGTACTGAAAGTTTCAGAAAATTAGATCAGTTGATGTTATGTGATCCTATCTCGCCTACATTCTGACTGATGGGTTCGGAGCCGATCCCTCGGCTCCGACTCGGCACGCTTATGCCAAAGAGCGAAGTCTCTTATTGGCTGAGCTTACTATATCCCAGGATGCACCACTACCAGTCCCCCAGATCTCGTTTGCCGCTAACTAGCGAAGACGTGGTCTCGAGCTGGCTGAGCTAAGTAGTGTTTTTTTCACTAACTTTCTGTCAGGAATTTGCTAATTTCTAAACAAAAAGCTGTTTTAACGGCTACTCTGTTGTTGTGTGTGTGTTTGACAATTTTTCTGTGGAAAATTGTGTGTGATTGATACTTGTTCTAGTTACAGGCTCCCTCGGTCTATAGGGCCTTCCTACTGGTTAATTCCCTTTTAAAACAACCTTAGGGTTTATTTATTCTTTGTTTCCTTATACGGTGGTTGACTGTTGTTCATTTTGGTTTTGTGTGAACGGCAAGTTAATCTGGACTTAAAATAAAGTTGTCTGTGAGAAAGTACTTATTTTTGCTTATAATGTCCCAAGCACCTAGGCCTTCGGGCTTCAAAAAGTGCACTAAATGTAACTTTAAGATGTCTATCACGGATGACCATTCTCTGTGTGTATATTGTTTGGCCAAACATTTGCAGGAGTCCTGCAGCGTGTGTCACGCTTTTTCCTCGAGGGTCCTCCAAGAGAGGAAAAATAAGCTTATATTAAAAGGCCTTATAAAACCCTCTTTTGAGGAAGCTTTAGCATCCTCTTCTTCTCCTGCTAAAGAAAGGCGGCTCCGACCAGTCCGTCGGATCTGACCGCCAAAAGACATAGGCAGGCTTCTCCTTCAGCTCCAAGGACTTCGGAGCCGAGGGCGGAACGGTCAGCCTCGATGCCACCAGTCTCGACTCCTCTGGCTTCGGAGCCGATGGCTGGGGCATCGAGAGGCGGGTCACCTTCGGCTCCACTGGTCTCGGAGCCGATGAAGATTGTTCGCTCAGACACTTCCTCCTCGGCGCCTAAGTCCTCCTCGGCACCGATGGAAACTAGTTTGGGTATTCCTTCGGCGCCGATAGTCATCGAGTCACCTCGGAGCCGGTCCCCTAGCCCCTTGGGGCCGTTGGAGAGGCCATCTCAAACCCGTTCAGTATCCTCTAGGTCATCGAGGATGTCAGATTCGGACATAGACAGGGTGCTCCAAAGACTGTTCCAGTCCCCAGTCTTTCAAAAATTCGTTTCGGCTCCGACCCAGTTGGCTTCGGAGCCGACAGCCCATGCCCATGTCATTGCCATTCCTCCTCCGACCGCTTCGGCTCCGTCGGAGCAGGTGCTGTTGGAGCCGGTGGAGGTCCTAGGGTCGGCTCCGACCCTTACTCCAACCCCGGCCTTCGGGTCCGAGTTTTGCACACGGACTTCTTCGGCTGGACCCGGGGGTGACGTTTCGGGACCTATGCTGTCGGTTCCGAGCCTCCCTCTCGGTGCTTCGGCTGCGGGACTTCCGTCTGCTATCATGGCTCCGGGGACCAGACACTCCCAGGATTCTGGGGGTCCGGCTTTCAGAGCTATGAGGAGTGCCTTGGCCAAGTCTTCTTCGGCCATCTCTCCGGCTTTACCGGCACCTTCCCTGGGTGTGGAGACTGGGTCTTTGGCAGTTCCCCTGTCCTTAGGCAGCGGAGCCCCGGGGCCTGAGGTTACCCCACTGGGGTTCCCCTCCTCCTGAGGGTTCTTCTGAGTTGTCTTCAGAGGAGCCCCCAAGGAAGAGATCGTGCAAGAGGAAGCACGTGGACTCCCCCGAGTCTCTTACATCGGACACTGATCTTGATGATGGAGAGGGGTCCCCAAAGTCGTCCTCGGATGATGTCTCATTTGCAGACATTTTAGAGATCCTCAAACAATGAGGCGGCTGGATATCCAAACCCCCCTCTGCTGATGAGTCAGTGCTTCTCAAGGCCTTTGGGGCTCAGCCCTCCGCCTCCTGGGTGTCTCCGCCCTTCGAGCTCCTGGATTTGGTTTGTCGGAGGGCGTGGGAACATCCAGATACCGTGGAACCAGTGCCTTCTCGTCCTAACAAATTTTTGTCTGCCCCCCCCCCCCCCGAGAAGGAGTTCCTGACTAAAGGCGTGGCTGTAGATGCCATGGTGGTGGCATCTGCTACACAACAGGACGTGGCAGAGGCTTCAACGTCCGTCCATCCTCCTAATAAGGAGTCTAGGAGCATGGACTGCACGGGAAGTGCACCCTGACTTCAGCGGCCTTTACTTTAAGGTCCCTGAATTATTTGGCACATTTTACCAGGCTACAGAGGGATCTGGTCAAGGAGCTGTCAGATTCCTCTCGGGTAACCTACCTGAGCAGCTAGCCCAGTCGGTTAGCTCTCAGTTGGCTATCCTTACTTCAATTTCTAACTTCGTCCATGAGGCTCATTTCATATGCGGCGAAGGCGGGTAGAGCGCAGGCACAGGCGTGGCTCACGGAGACAAGCCTGGCTCCGTTGTGTCATTTTATGGAGGCCTTCAAGTCTTCCTTCGCCCGACGCTCCCTTTGATGGGTCCTCTTTGTTTGGACCTAAGGTTAAAGACACTCTTACCGCTGTGAGCAAGAGGAAAAACTTTATCTGCCGTAGGTGCACGTTATTCCACTCCCTTTCGGCCTTATCCCAAGGCTAAAGGAGGAGGGAAGATGTGGTTCCGCAAATCACGTAAGTTTTTTCCTCAACAGCAGGAAGATTCCCCTTCCAGAGGCAGAGGACGGGGAAATTTTTCTGGGAGACGCCGTCCCAGGGGCGGCAGAGGGCCCCGCAATTCTGGAGACCGCGAGTCCTTTCGTGGCTCTTCAGCCTCCCACACTTCATGAGGGATTGCCCGGCTGTGCTGCTCCGGAGCCAGTCGGGTGCCGTTTTGCCAAGCACCTAAAAGCCTGGGAATCTATCACTCAGGACAGATGGGTGCTTTGGATTATTGCCGGAGGTTACACCATTCCCTTCACACACTCACCCCCACCATCGGGACCTATGCTGTCGGTTCCGAGCCTCCCTCTCGGTGCTTCGACTGAGCAGGAAGTAAGTACCATGCGTGGCATACTGACATCATTGAGTAGCAGGCTTTCCGCAGAAGTATGAAGCATGATGACTGCTTCTTGTTTGCTTGTGTGGTGAATGTTTTCTGGTCAACAAAATGCATAAAGCATTCATGTCTAGCATTATTGACCTACTGTAATCTTCACCATAAAATCCAAATTTTTGCACATGACTGGGCAAATAAAAAAAGCAAAATCAGGGGGCGTGCTGCACATTCAAAGATAGCTGAGAGATGAGTATGCATGCTGCAGAGGAGTACACTATTCTGCAATCAGAAATATTGGTAAATGTGCAATGGTAATTAAAGCACATTTACAAGCATGTAACAGTTATTTCTTTACTCTGATTTTGTTAAAAAGCAAAACAAAAATAATAAAAACAATTTATACATGACCTTGCTCATGCTTTTTGGTTCAATAGCAATGAATGAAGCTTCATGTAGTGGAGAAAGGTGTTCTACTCAGTCACATCATCACCACGTACCACATAATCCAGAGGAAGCTATTGTAGCCAATGGAAAACAAGTGGGATGAGAAGGTAAATTTAAGCTTCATTCTTGGCCCTGAAACTGCTCAATTTCCACCATAAATAATTTATATAACAATCAGTACACCAAATGAACAGAATGAAAGGAAAAAAATCTAATGAGTGAAAAGATAAGTATTCTGATTGCACTCGTTCTTTAAAGAGCAATGTGATAAGGGCTGATCAGCCATTTACTTTATAGGTAACCATCCTGCCTTCTGGAATGTATGGTAATGATGCTGAAAAGACCCCTAGGTTCTACATGTCCTATTCTTTTTTCTCTTCTTTTCTGTTTTTTTTTTTTTGTTGTTTTTTGTTTAATAGAGGTGACACATAAGAGTATATTTGCTTATTATAATGTGGCTGTTAAGGCCTAGATATCTAGAATACCACTGTCAGCTACAGATCTGCATTGTGCACGCATACATTTATGTGTGTGTGTGTGTGTGTGTGTGTGTGTGTGTGTGTGTGTGTGTGTGTGTGTGTGTGTGTGTGTGTGTGTGTGTGTGTGTGGGCATGCTCATGCACGTGCAAGTGAGAGTGAGAGATACTGAGAATGAGTCATATACAACCTGACTATGGGTTTTTTTTTAATCAAATATTATAACTGAGAATCAGATGTTGCCTATTTTCATCTGATTCAACATGTGGGTTATCAGAGTTAGATGGATCTGACCTTGTGCCTTATACCAAAGAATTTGATTTGAGACCTCTAATTCCACCCCTACCCACAATTCCCCTCTCCAGCTTGTGTTATCCCAGATCTCGTTTGCCACCTGCCTGACTATATGTGTTGACCGAGGGCTCCATTCTGTTTCACAATAAGTGAATACTTTGTTCCTCCCTTTTAAGATATTTATGGTTGTTAATGAGAATTAATAGTTGTAGATTTTCTGAAATATATATATATATATATATATATATATATATATATATATATATATATGTAAACATATATATATATATATATATATATATATATATATATATTTATATACATACATACATATATAAAGATATACAGTAGTTAGAGATAGCACTTTGTGTTAAGATAGATATTAAAAAGGTATCTTCTAATGTTAGAAAAGTCTACAGACTTCAAGAAGTGTTCCTGTGGGCAAAAATCCTAAAAAAGCAAATTGAAGCATTTTTTTTTTTGTATTTGCGCCTCCACAAAAGGACTAGACCCTTTTTCAGCACCCTTACTTGCAATTTTGGAGTTTCTTTCAGAACTATTTGGGCATGGTTCAAGTTATTCTACAATTTATGTCCAAACAGCCACTATTTCAAATTATCACATAGAACTCAACTATACATCCACTGCTTCCCTCAAAGTGACCAAGGCCTTCCTTAGAGGAATATTTTAACTGAGACTCCCAGTCTGTGAGCTGATCCCTCCTTGGGATATTACTGTTTTTCTGCCATCACTAATTCAGAAGCCTTTTGAGCTCTCAACATGTGTGGATTTGAAATTTCTGTCATGGAAAACCATTTCCTGGTTGCCATTACATCTGCAAAACGATTGTCAGAATTATAGGCACTCTCTTGCCAACCTCCTTTCCTTATTGTTCACAAGAAAGGAGTGTCACACTTCCATCATTTCATCCCAAAGTAGCTTCAGAATCTAACTTGAACCATAGATTGATTTGCCAGTTTTCTTTCCAAATTTTACTAACAAAGAAGAATATACTCTACATACTGTAGATGTCCATAGATGACTCAGGTTCCATCTCCATTGTACTGAAAGTTTCAGAAAATTAGATCAGTTGATGTTATGTGATCCTATCTCGCCTACATTCTGACTGATGGGTTCGGAGCCGATCCCTCGGCTCCGACTCGGCACGCTTATGCCAAAGAGCGAAGTCTCTTATTGGCTGAGCTTACTATATCCCAGGATGCACCACTACCAGTCCCCCAGATCTCGTTTGCCGCTAACTAGCGAAGACGTGGTCTCGAGCTGGCTGAGCTAAGTAGTGGTTTTTTTCACTAACTTTCTGTCAGGAATTTGCTAATTTCTAAACAAAAAGCTGTTTTAATGGCTACTCTGTTGTTGTGTGTGTGTTTGACAATTTTTTCTGTGGAAAATTGTGTGTGATTGATACTTGTTCTAGTTACAGGCTCCCTCGGTCTATAGGGCCTTCCTACTGGTTAATTCCCTTTTAAAACAACCTTAGGGTTTATTTATTCTTTGTTTCCTTATACGGTGGTTGACTGTTGTTCATTTTTGGTTTTGTGTGAACGGCAAGTTAATCTGGACTTAAAATAAAGTTGTCTGTGAGAAAGTACTTATTTTTTGCTTATAATGTCTCAAGCACCTAGGCCTTCGGGCTTCAAAAAGTGCACTAAATGTAACTTTAAGATGTCTATCACGGATGACCATTCTCTGTGTGTATATTGTTTGGGCGCCAAACATTTGCAGGAGTCCTGCAGCGTGTGTCACGCTTTTTCCTCGAGGGTCCTCCAAGAGAGGAAAAATAAGCTTATATTAAAAGGCCTTATAAAACCCTCTTTTGAGGAAGCTTTAGCATCCTCTTCTTCTCCTGCTAAAAAGAAAAGGGCGTCGGCTCCGACCAGTCCGTCGGATCTGACCGCCAAAAGACATAGGCAGGCTTCTCCTTCAGCTCCAAGGACTTCGGAGCCGAGGGCGGAACGGTCAGCCTCGATGCCACCAGTCTCGACTCCTCTGGCTTCGGAGCCGATGGCTGGGGCATCGAGAGGCGGGTCACCTTCGTCGGCTCCACTGGTCTCGGAGCCGATGAAGATTGTTCGCTCAGACACTTCCTCCTCGGCGCCTAAGTCCTCCTCGGCACCGATGGAAACTAGTTTGGGTATTCCTTGGCCGATAGTCATCGAGTCGCCTCGGGCGGTCCCCTAGCCCCTTGGGGCCGTTGGAGAGGCCATCTCGAACCCGTTCAGTATCCTCTAGGTCATCGAGGATGTCAGATTCGGACATAGACAGGGTGCTCCAAAGACTGTTCCAGTCCCCAGTCTTTCAAAAATTCGTTTCGGCTCCGACCCAGTTGGCTTGAGCCGACAGCCCATGCCCATGTCATTGCCATTCCTCCTCCGACCGCCGGCTCCGTCGGAGCAGGTGCTGTTGGAGCCGGTGGAGGTCTTAGGGTCGGCTCCGACCCTTACTCCAACCCGGCCTTGGGTCCGAGTTTGGCACACGGACTTCTTCGGCTGGACCGGGGTGGCGTTTGGGACCTATGCTGTCGGTTCCGAGCCTCCCTCTCGGTGCTTCGGCTGCGGGACTTCCGTCTGCTATCATGGCTCCTGGGACCAGACACTCCCAGGATTCTGGGGGTCCGGCTTTCAGAGCTATGAGGAGTGCCTTGGCCAAGTCTTCTTCGGCCATCTCTCCGGCTTTACCGGCACCTTCCCTGGGCGTGGAGACTGGGTCTTTGGCAGTTCCCCTGTCCTTAGGCAGCGGAGCCCCGGGGCCTGAGGTTACCCCCACTGGGGGTTCCCCTCCTCCTGAGGGTTCTTCTGAGTTGTCTTCAGAGGAGCCCCCAAGGAAGAGATCGTGCAAGAGGAAGCACGTGGACTCCCCCGAGTCTCTTACATCGGACACTGATCTTGATGATGGAGAGGGGTCCCCAAAGTCGTCCTCGGATGATGTCTCATTTGCAGACATTTTAGAGATCCTCAAACAATGAGGCGGCTGGATATCCAAACCCCCCTCTGCTGATGAGTCAGTGCTTCTCAAGGCCTTTGGGGCTCAGCCCTCCGCCTCCTGGGTGTCTCCGCCCTTCGACGAGCTCCTGGATTTGGTTTGTCGGAGGGCGTGGGAACATCCAGATACCGTGGAACCAGTGCCTTCTCGTCCTAACAAATTTTTGTCTGCCCCCCCCCGAGAAGGAGTTCCTGACTAAAGGCGTGGCTGTAGATGCCATGGTGGTGGCATCTGCTACACAACAGGGCGTGGCAGAGGCTTCAACGTCCGTCCATCCTCCTAATAAGGAGTCTAGGAGCATGGACCGATGCAGGAAGCGCACCCTGACTTCAGCGGCCTTTACTTTAAGGTCCCTGAATTATTTGGCACATTTTACCAGGCTACAGAGGGATCTGGTCAAGGAGCTGTCAGATTCCCTCTCGGGTAACCTACCTGAGCAGCTAGCCCAGTCGGTTAGCTCTCAGTTGGCTATCCTTACTTCAATTTCTAACTCGTCCATGAGGCTCATTTCATATGCGGCGAAGGGGCGGTAGAGCGGCAGGCACAGGCGTGGCTCACGGAGACAAGCCTGGCTCCGTTGTGTCATTTCGCGGAGGCCTTCAAGTCTTCCTTCGCGACGCTCCCTTTGATGGGTCCTCTTTGTTTGGACCTAAGGTTAAAGACACTCTTACCCGCTGTGAGCAAGAGGAAAAAACTTTATCTGCCGTAGGTGCACGTTATTCCACTCCCTTTCGGCCTTATCCCAAGGCTAAAGGAGGAGGGAAGATGTGGTTCCGCAAATCACGTAAGTTTTTCCTCAACAGCAGGAAGATTCCCTTCCAGAGGCAGAGGACGGGGAAATTTTTCTGGGAGACGCCGCCCCAGGGGCGGCAGAGGGCCCCGCAATTCTGGAGACCGCGAGTCCTTTCGTGGCTCTTCAGCCTCCCACACTTCATGAGGGATTGCCCGGCTGTGCTGCTCCGGAGCCAGTCGGGTGCCGTTTTGCCAAGCACCTAAAAGCCTGGGAATCTATCACTCAGGACAGATGGGTGCTTTGGATTATTGCCGGAGGTTACACCATTCCCTTCACACACTCACCCCCACCATCCAAAAAGATCCCGGACCCACCACCCAGTCAAAGGGAAATTGCAGCCGCGGAAGCGTCAAAGCTGCTAGGAAAAGGAGTCATCCAACCGGTCCCCACAGACCAGATCGGATCCGGAAATTACTCAAGGTTCTTTTTAGTGCCAAAAAAGACAGGGGACCTGAGACCAATATTGGATCTCAGCAGACTAAACCAATCCGTCACGAAATCCAAATTCTGAATGGTCACGTTACAATCCATTCTCCCATTGTTGGAGAAGGATGTTTGGATGTGCTCCATAGATCTCAAGGACGCCTATTATCACATACCGATACATCGGGCGTCCAGGAAGTATCTGCGCTTCAGCCTGGGAGACAGTCATTTCCAATTTTGTGCACTGCCCTTTGGTCTCACCACAGCCCCAGGGTGTTCACCAAGTGTTTGGCAGTAGTGACTGCTCACCTGAGGAGTCTTGGATTCCAAGTGTTTCCCTATCTGGACGACTGGCTCCTGACTGCCACCACCAGGCATCTACTAATGGACAACCTCAAAGCCACCATTTCCCTGGGTGCTACCCTGGGAATTACATTCAATTGGTCAAAGTCTGTCTTGCTGCCCTCTCAGCACATAAGGTTCATAGGAACAGAGATAGACTCAAAATTGATGCGTCTTTCTTCCTACCGAAAGGATTCAAACTTTACAAGGTCAAGTTCAAGCCCTGCTTTCAAGATCCAAAGCCCCAGCCAGGATGGTCCTGCAACTTTTAGGTTCGATGTCTGCCACGGTTCTCTTAGTTCCTCTGGCAAGATTGCACATGAGGATTCTTCAGTGGCTGTTATCGACTCAATGGTCCTTTCAGAATCTTCCCCTCAATCACCCCATTATGATTACAGAAACGTGCAAACAGGACCTCCGCTGGTGGCTTCAGCCGTCCAATCTGAATCAGGGAAGACCTTTTGTTATCCCCCATCCGGTGGCCACCCTGACGACGGATGCCTCCCAGACAGGGTGGGGGGGGCATTGTCTGGGCAGGTTAGTTCAGGGTTCCTGGCTTCCAGACGAAACCTTTCTCCACATCAATGTATTGGAGATGAGGGCTGTACTTCTGTCCCTACAGGCCCTCCACAAGTTTCTCCCTCAAGGCATTATCGCTATCCACACAGACAACATGTCGGTGGTCTGGTGTCTAAACAAACAAGGAGGGACCAGATCTTACCCCCTTTGCAGAGAGGCCATGAGAGTGTGGGAATGGGCTGTAGCTACCAACCGTTTCTTGGTAGCGACCCACATTCCAGGGAAATCCAATATATTGGCAGACAGATTAAGCAGGACAATTCTCTCTCCTCACGAGTGGTCCCTGAACGAAACAGTAGCAGCTCAGGTTTTCAGAAGATGGGGGACGCCGTGCTGCGACCTGTTTGCAACACCACAAAACACAAAGTGCAAAAGGTTCTTCTCCTTGACTCCACATCAGGGGGAGGCAGCTATGGATGCTCTAGCACAACCTTGGCCAACAGGGCTACTTTATGCTTTTCCTCCGGTTCCACTTCTCCCCAAAGTCATTCAGAAAGCTTCTCAATTGGGGTCCACAATGATACTAATTGCTCCGTACTGGCCTCATCAGGTATGGTTCCCCTACCTGAAGAAACATGCGGTGGACGATCCTTGGGTTTTGGATCTAACTCCGGATCTGCTAATTCATCAGTCGGGACGACAACACCAGTCCCTTCGCACTTTGAAGTTGACAGCTTGGCTCCTCCACTTCCGACTTTAGTCAGAAATCACACCTTAGACCCGGACGTTATTCACATTTTATCTTCGGCCCACAAACCCACCACTAAGAAATTGTACCTCAGTAAGTGGAAGAGGTTTGCTATCTGGGCTCAACTCAGGGGCTTAGACCCTATCACTGCCCTGATTCCAGAGGTTTTGAAATTTTTAACATCCTTGTTTAATCAAGGATCTTCAGTCTCTACTATTTAAGTCCAACTGGCAGCTATCTCTAAATTTCACGAATCCATGGATCCACCGTTGATGAGCAGCAGATTATGCAAAACTTTCATTAAAGGTGCGGGGTTGTTAAGACCCCCAGTTTTTCATCCTGCGCCTCCGTGGGATCTTGATTTGGTGCTTCGTGCCTTAACATCTTCCCCTTTCGAACCGGCTGCTACATGTGAGTTAAAATATCTGTCTTGGAAAACTGCCTTTTTAGTTGCAATTACCTCTGCAAGAAGGGTTTCAGAGCTTCAAGCCCTATCTATCAAACCACCGTACTTGATTTTTCACAAGGATAGAGTATCACTTAGGCCTAACCCATCTTTTGTCCCAAAGGTTTGTTCTAATCTCTGTCTCCAACAATCTCTAGAGCTACCAGTTTTCTTTCCAAAATTCTCCAACGAAGCAGAGTACACTCTCCATAAATTGGATGTTCACAGGCAATTGCGCTTCTATCTAGATAGGACTCAGCAAATTAAGTAAATCAGACCAGTTGTTTGTGTCCTTTTCAGACAATAAATTGGGTAAAACCATCACAAAAGCTACTATCTCCAAATGGATTAGAGATTGTATAACTCAGGCTTATTCCTCTTCAAATAAGCAACTTACAACATCTATCAAAGCTCACTCTACCAGAGCTATGGCTACTTCTATCGCCTTTCATTCCAAGCTTGCTATTTCTGAGATTTGTGCTGCGGCTACTTGGTCCAACCCGCACACTTTCATTTCCCACTATAAATTGGATGTGGCATCTAAAGGGCGAGCATCATTTGGTTCCACGGTACTCAGGAGTGTTTTCCAGTGAGCCACCCAGGATTCAGGTGCTAGGGGCGCTGTCCCATCAGTCAGAATGTAGGCGAGATAGGATCACATAACATCTTTTAGTTATGTACTCACCATAACTTCAGATGTTTGGGATCCATCTCGCCTACATTCCTAATACCCACCCTCCTTCCCCGGCCTTGGAGATCAGAAGAGATTGAACGGTTTTGAGTTCTACTGTTTTATCTTGTTTCATCTGACGATGTTATATAAGCAGTGCGTGCATGTGTGCATGTATGCGGACAAACTAGATCTGGGGGACTGGTAGTGGTGCATCCTGGGATATAGTAAGCTCAGCCAATAAGAGACTTCGCTCTTTGGCATAAGCGTGCCGAGTCGGAGCCGAGGGATCGGCTCCGAACCCATCAGTCAGAATGTAGGCGAGATGGATCCCAAACATCTGAAGTTATGGTGAGTACATAACTAAAAGTTCATATCCTTTGCCAAGACACAACTTGAACAATCTGTGTCTGAAGTAACCCTATTGAAATAGTTAGTGGACTGCATAAGTTATAAGGCATGTCCTTACAGTTATAGCCTAAGGCTTATTCTACCAGGGCAATGGCAACTTCAGCAGCATTTGCGAAAAGAGTGCCTGTCCGTGACATATGCGCTGCAACACCTTGGTCTTCAACACATGTCTTTGTGTCTCATTATAAGTTAGATGTGCAGTGTAGGATTCACACATCCTTTTGTTGTGCCATACTCAGGAATGTGCTTCCTTGAATCAACCCAGGTCCTTGTTGGCTAGCTTGGGAATCTGTCCCACATGTTGAATCAGATGCAAATAGACAACACTGGATACCACAGTTATTTACTTACCATAACAACAGAACCATGTTGTCTCACTTTCATCTGGTTCAACTCCTCTCCCTTCTTCCCCCACCAGATTGTCAATTGTCTTTTCCAGGGATCGGCCAGACCTTCTATGGACCTTTTCTGATCTTTTGTACCTCTTGGCTTATATAGTGGTTTCTATTTTGCCCCATATTTATTTTTTCCTACATAAATTATCGCCATTTAAGGTTATCCAAGAAACTTGATCTGAGGTAATTCAGGTAGGAGAGGGGAATTGTGGGTATGGGAGGAGTCAGGTCTCTCGGATCCAATATTTTGGTATAAGGCACCAAGGTCAGATCTGACTGGATCTGATAAACTACATGTTGAGCCAGATGTAAATGAGACAACGCAGATCTATCATTATGGTAGGTACATAACTTTCATTTAAGCCAAGTTATATTACCTGATGCATTTTGTTTATTCCTTTATAGTCGCTAACAAATAATAGAGCTGAAAGTTTTGCTGGCATGTTATTTAAAGGAGCTCATTAAAGGAGCTCTGTGGTCTATGGTTTGACTCTGACCTTGGTGTCTGTCTGTACAGAGCTTGCATGATCTTTTCCATGACTGTGTGCATTTCTTGTGGGTGCTTAATTTTTCACCTGTATGTTTTACTGAGAAACAGAAACAATGTTACAAATTAATATTATTTTTTTAAATTATAGGATCACAGATAAGTACAAGGTTAGCTGCCCTTGCTGGCCATTTTAAGTCTAGTCAGTTTCACTTTTTGTGCTCAAAATAACCTATCCCATTTGGTTATAGATTTGCCTTACCCATCCCATGGTTGATAATTATATATTACCCCAATTAGAATAACTAGGATTATACCATATATAATTTGAGGGGGACCCATGCATGTGATAAAGCATTTAGAAACTGCCTCTGTCCATTAGTAATACAGGGGGCAGTCCTGGGGTAACTTTTATGTTTCCCATCCATGGATCTAAGTTGTGCTTGATTATGGATGAGGATGAACTTGTCCTCTGCTCTGTAGGAACTGGCACCAATATCCAAAACTACACCAAAGCACTATATGAACATTTATATAGATGCATGGAATCAGGAATACCTAACAGGACTAAGTTATCATCCACAAGGAAGAGTAAACCTGTCTGGTGGACATCTGCAATAAAAAAAAAACTCTAGAACTAAAGGAAAAAATTGCTGTCCAAGACCAAGAAGAAGCAGGTGCCCAATTGGAAGCAATGTCTCCTTAGCCTGAACAAGCAAATAAGAGCATTAGTGAAATCCTCCAAAGCAAACTTTGAGACCAAATTGGGTACATCTACTAGAGACAATCATAAGGCCTTCTTCAAATATGTCCGTGACCTCAAAGAAAGCACTCAGATATGTTCAGAACTGGTGGTCAAGGACACCACATATACAAATGCTGTAGATACAGCAAAAGTGCTGGCTAACAGATTCAGTGAAAACTTTAGCCCTCTGTCCCCCCATCAATAAATCAGGACATCTACATTACCTGCCCCCTTCCCCTTATATCTAGGGAACAGGTCATCACTGCTCTCTCAAAGGCAAAAAATACAGCCTGCATGCGACCCTATAACATCCCAAGCTGCATCCTATGTGAACTCAGACAGGAACTTGCAGCACTATTAAATACCCTATTCAACCAAAGCCCGAGTACTGGCTTCATCCCAGATGAGTGGAGGACAGACACTGCCATTCCTTTACACAAAGTGGAACATCCACTGATCTGGAAAATTATAGACCCATCAGCCTAACTAGCCTGATCTGCAAGGCCATGGAATGGATTATCATGGATCTCATTAACAAGATTTGGCAACCTCCAAACACATGATCCCACACAGTTTGGCTTCATCAAGGGGAGGTCAAGTCTGCTAAATTTGGTCGACTTCTTTGAGACAGTCACCAAAGCCATGGACAAGGGGAAGACGGTGCACATCGTCTACCTTGACCTGGCCAAAGACTTTGATACTATTCCCCACTCGGGCATAATAGATAAACTTTCTCAACTAGGCATCAATCCATATGTTACCAGATGGGTAGCAAACTGGCTCACTGATAGAACCCATGTAGTCAAGATAGAGGAAGCCACCTCAAGCAGTAGACCCATAACAAATGGCATGCCCTACAGGGTTCGGTCTTGGGGCCTCTGTTATTTGAGATATACTTTTCTGCAGTGCAGGCCAAAACCAGTGGGCTATGGCTGACCAAGTTTGCAGATGACTGCAAGCTGGGTGCTGCCATCAATTCCCCTAGTGATGTTGATATCCTCCAAGAGGGTCTCACGCAGACAAATGACTGGTGCCAGAAACATGGCCTCAAGCTAAATACCAAAAAATGCATCATCATCTCCTTTCGGGAGAGTAACACCCCCACAAATTATCACATTAATAACAATGTCCTAAGCACTCAATCAGTCGTGAGGGATTTGGGCACCCAGGTTGATAGCAGCCTGACTTTTGACCACCATGTTGCTTCCGTGGTACAGAAAGCCTTCTACATGGCCCACCTCATAAGTAAGGGTATCTCATCCAGGGACAAGGAGGTCATAACATCCCTGTATTCTTCCTTTATAAGGCCCATTATTGAGTACAATCCACCTTTCGGCATGTACCTTGCAAAGCACATGCAGCAGCTGGAGAGACCACAGAGGTTCCTCACCAGGAGAATCTAGGGCCTCAAACATCTACCATACACAGATAGGCTAAAAGCCCTATCCCTCTACTCAGTTTCTTACAGACTCCTCAGAGGTGAGCTCTGTCTGGCATACAAGGTGATCAGATATCTGCAAGTCAAGCTACACTCGAGTAACCTGCCTGCCCGGCCTCAACCTGGTCTGTGACATCAATGAGACTTGTTGGCAGGACAGATTTGTGTCCCAGAGACTCTCTCATCTATGGAATAGACTCCCTCTCCACATCAAGCAGAGTACCTCTTTACCCCTTTTTAGCACAACCTGGATAACTGGATGGTAAACAGAATATATACCCCTGGGATTCCACCCATGTCCCTGCTGGACAGGGGCATTGGGTGCTGATTTGTCTAAACATGGGTTAAACTCTTGGCTAGGCTTATAAGGACATCAGGGCCAATAGCCTAGTAACCTCCTATGATCCTATGAACTTTATTTTATGTGGCTCGGGAGTTTGTTTCACAACAGTGGTTTCCTCTGCAAGATAAACCTGTCCCTTCAAACTGTTCTATTGATGTTGCAGAAGAGGTTTAGATCCTTAGACTAAATGTTTCTGATGGTATTTGTCTTGGTGATGTGCAGTAAATCTATCAGTAGTAGGTCATAGAATACCATGTATGCCAGACACAGGTCACTTTAGCAGTCTGTAGGATACTGAGTATAGTGACAGAGCTTTAAGTCAGTTCATGTAGGACATTGTTTAGGTCTTGTATCCTTTTAGTAAAGTATCTCTACTGGTCTTCCTGTTGTTGCATTTGTCTGGACAGATACATGCTAAAGGCAGCATTATATTAAATGATTGGCATAATGAGGGCTGTGTAAAGGGGGACAATGGCACCCCTAGATCTAAACACAGTCCTTTTGTTCATACTCTGTGCAATATAGAAGGACTTTCTTTCAACCGTAGACACATTAGGTCACTGCCCATAAGTTCCCAAATCCTGTACAACTGGAATTATGAACAACTGGGTCAACTCTTAGAGGTATCTTGTTAATGTTGTAGTTCCCTGGGGTAGAGATAATAATGGATTTTTGTTGGCATTTAGGTTCGGTCCATGATTTTGGCACCAGTTATTTATTTGGGACAAACCTTCCTGAAGGATGGCTAAGTAGTTTGGGGATTCAATGACTGCTTCTAGCTTGCAGTCATCTGCAAACTTAGTCAGCCACAGCCATTTGGCACTGGCTTTTACTTCAGAAAAATAGATGTCAAACAGGACAGGTCCCAACACAGAACCCTGGGGTTTCCACTTGAGTAATTAGAGCTAATTGATTTTGTTTTAAGAAAAAAATGTATTGGACCCAACCCAATTTGGTTTCCTCAAAGGCAGGTCATGCCTACTCAACCTGGTGGATTTCTTTGAGAAGGTCATCAAAGCAATGAATGAGGGCAAAATGGTTCACACTGTCTACCTTGACCTAGCCAAGGCATTTGACACAATAACCCACTTGGGCATCATTGAAAAACTCAAGAGGTTAAATACAAAACCTTATGTCATCCAGTGGATAGCCAGCTGGCTCACAGACATGACACAGGAAGTTGGAATTGGGGAATCCACCTCTACATAGAGGCCAGTCACAAGAGGAGTCCTTCGGGGATTAGTCCTGAGACCTGTTCTTTTTAGCATTTACTTCTCTGACATCAAGGCCAATGTCAGTGGCCTCTGGCTGACTAAATTTACACATGATTGCAAATTAGGAGCTGTCATTGAATCCACCACTGACACAAATGTTCTCCATGAAGGGCTAACACAGACAAATAACTGGTGTCAGAGCCTTGGACTAAAACTAAAAGCCAAGAAATGCATAATAGTATCCTTTGGGACATCATCCAGCCATAGTAACTTTTGTATAGGCAACACACCCCTTTAGTCAGGTATTTGGACACCCATAGACAGTAATCTAGCCTTTGACCATCACGTGTCTACAGTAGTGAAGAAATCATTCTGTGCTGTGCAACTTATAGACAAAGGTATGTTGTCTAGGTCCAAGTAATTTAGTGTTCCACTGTATTCAGCATTCATCAGATCTATCATTGAGTACAATGCTCCCTTTTATGTGTACCTAACCAGACATATCCAACAATTTGAACATCCATAGAGGTTCCTCACTAAAAGAATACATGGAGTGAGTATGCAGACTGCCTCAGGGCCCTAGTCCTGTATTCTGATGTTGTTTTTTCATTCTTCCTCAATGTTTGGGATAAAGATCTGACCTTGGGTCCAATTTGGCTGCAAATCACAGACTTACTGATCAAACTCTTAAGCTTCTCCCTCTACCTATAATGCCACAGCCAGCCTACAACACCTCAGATTGACTTCTGTTCATTATAGATCCTAAGATAGAGTAGGAAAAAGAAATAACAGTAAGTTAGAGCTCAGACTTGGACCAAATATTCTTAAATATCCATAAGATAAGATCACTCCTGAAGATGATAGGAAGGGGGAAGGAGGGCGGGGAGCTAAGGAAGAATGAAAATGGAGAATGCAGATGCATTAGTTTTGGTGAGTGCATAACTTTAATATCTGATGTTGTCCTTTTCATTCTTCCTTAATGCATGGGATATTGACTTCAAGGAAGAGGAATATCTCACCCAGTCAGAGAGAAGCTGCAGCTCAGGAGATTCAAAAGCTGCTAGACAAAAGAGTCATCCAGGAGGTCCCATCAGACCAAAGAGGATTCAAAACTTACTCAAGGTTCTTTTTAGTGCCAAAGACAATTTTGGATTTAAGCAACCTGAACCAATTTCTGAAGAAGTCAAAATTCCAAATTGTCACACTTCAGTCCAGCCTACCTTTTTTGTGCAAGGATGATTGGATGTGCTAAATCAATCTTCAGGATGCATACTATCATATCAAGATAAGCAGACGATCCCAAAGATATCTGCACTTTTGGTTGGGAGCCAGTCATTATAAGATTAGAGCCCTGCCCTTTGGTCTCAGCACAGCCCCAGCATGTTTACCAAGTATATGGCTGTGGTAGCAGCTCACCTGAGACCGCTGAGATTCAGAGTGTTTAGATATCTAGAGAACTGGCTCCTCACTGCCTCAACCAGGCATATCTTAGAACAGTCCAGGGACTATTTGCTGCAACTTGGTCAAACACTAGACATCTTAGTTAATATCTTCAGATCAAAGCTATAACCAGTGCAGAGCTTGGAGTTCATGGGTGCCCATTTGAATACAGTAAGTCAGATTGTCACTCTGCTTACACATCATGTGGATGCAATTGAGTTCCAGGTGCAGAAACTTCTTGTCCATCTACTCCTTCAGCCCGACTTGTTCTTCATGCTCTGTATTCAGTGGCAACATCCATAATCCTAGTTCCTATGGCGCATTTCTAGATGCATGTTCTGCAATGGACTCTAGCTGTTCAGTGGTCTATTCTGCAATATCCTCTATCATTTCCCAGACAAATTCACTCAAGCATGCAGAACTCATCTCTGTTGGTGGATTCAGTTGGATGAGATTTACAGAGGCCATCTTTTTATTCTGTCTCGAGTGGCTACAGTGACCACATATGCCTCCTAATTTTAGTGGGGGAGGCATTTCCTGGGATGGACAGTTCAAGGCATATGTTCTCCCCAAGAGAACAATTCATACATTAATGTCCTAGAGATGTAAGCAGTTCTGTTAGGATTGCAGACCTTTCAAGATATTCTCCCTCTTCTTTGTGATACAAACTAAGAACATGTTTGTGGTCTGGTACATCAGCAAACAAGGGGGAACCCAATCTTACCCCCTTTGTTGAAAGGCAATGACAGTTTGGGCAATCTCCCCCAACTGCTTTCTCATGGCAATGCATACTCCAGGAGAAATCCAGTGTACTAGTGAACAAACTCAGCAGGTCCATTTTGTTACCTCCTAAGTGGTGTCTCACTCAATAAGTGGCAGATAAGATTTTCTCTTGTTAGGCCAACTTTGCTGTGATCTCTTTGCTACTCCCCACAACAAGTGTAGCGGGTATTTTGCTTTAACCACTCAGGGGGAGTTACCGAGAAATGGTCTAGTCCATGTCTGGCCCTCCGGTCTCCTTTATGCTTATCCCCGTTACCACTGATTCCAAAATTTTTACAGAAAGCCAGTCAGTTGAAGAGCTCAGTTATCCTCATTGCCCCCTTCTGGCTTTGCCAGGTGTGGTTCCCCTTCCTTTGGTCTAATCTTTGTTATTCTCCATGGATACAGGACCCCAGTCCAAATCTTCACCCCATATCCCTCGGGAATGAAGCATCCCAGTATTCCAAGCCTCAAACTAACTGCACAGTTTCTCCAATTCTAGTAATAGCTAGACAGCCTGGGCCTTCCTCTGTGGTTTATCATATACTTTTATCTTCCCAGAAAGCTTCTATAAGGAAGATTTACAGGAGTAAATGGAAAAGATTTTCAATTTGGGATCTTAAAAAGGAAATGGACCCTTTCATTTTTCTTATTTCTTCAGTTTTGGAGTTTTTAGCTTCTATTTTATTAAAAAAGTGCTAGTTTTTCCACAATCAAAGTACAATTAACAGCCCTATCAAATTTTCATTCACGAGAGAAAGCTTCCTCTTAGCCTACTTCCAAATTGTGCAAGGCTTTTCTAAATGGTGCCTTCTTACTCACCCCCTAGTGAAAAATACATCACCTCCTTGGGATGTGACACATACTCTTAAGGGTTGATGCAGCAACCATTTGAACCTGCAGCCAAAACTCATTTGAAAATTTTGTCTTGGAAAATAGTTTTTCTAATAGCTATTAAATCTGTGAGAAGAATTGCTGAACTACAGGCAGTGTCTTCCAAACCTCCTTACATTGTTTTCTACAAAGACAGAATTTCTTTAAGAACTAATCTGTCCTTCTTACATAAAGTAGCCTCAAAATCAAATATCAATCAAACAATTCACCTTCCTGTCTTCTTCCCTAACTTTTCAAATAATGGGGAGTATGTTACATCATTTAGATGTACATAGACAACTACATTTTTAACTACACAGGGCTAAGAATCTCAGGAAATCTGACCAGCTGTTTGTTTCTTTCTCATCAAACAGACTGGAATCACCAGTTTCTAAAGTTATCCTGGCAAAATGGATTACTGATTTCATTTCTTTTGTATATATTCTGCAAGGCCTCTGTCTGTAAGAGCATCCTAAGGCTCATTCAACTAGATCGATGGCCACATCCTCTGCCTTCTGTTCTAGAACTTCCAGTGATGATATTTGTGCAGCAGCTGCCTGATCTAATGCTCATACCTTTATTACTCATTTCAGGCTAGATTTGACTTCCAGAACCAGAGCTGTTTTTGGTTCAGCAGTTCTCCAGAATATCATTTCATGAGGGCTACCCAAGATTCATGTACGTGGGGACTCTGTGCCATACATTAAGAAAGAATGAAAAGGACAACATCAGATATTAAAGCTGTGCACTCACCAAAACTATGCATTTGTGTGTCCATTTTCATTCTTCCTTAACTTCCCACCCTTCTTTCCCCTTCCTATCATCTTCTAAAGTGATCTTACAGACATTTTGGAACCTTTTGTTCCAGGTTTGAGCCATAGCCTACTGTTATTTCTTTTTCCTACTCTATCTTAGGATCTATAAGGCAGCAAACTCAGTCTGAGGTATTGTAGGCTGGCTGAGGCATTATGGATAGAAGGAGGGGCTCAAGAGTTGGATCCATAAGTCTGTGATATACAGCCAATTCAGATCTGAGGTCAGATCCATAATCCATATGTTGAGGAAGAATGAAAATGGACAATACAGATGCATATTTACGGTGAGTACATAACTTTAATGTAAGTCTCCTACAGGCTGTTGATGGCAGATCTATGCCTGGCATACAAGGCATTGTCAGACCCCACTGTGATGGACCTTTTGCATATCCACAAAAACAAACAGCATCGGCATTAACCATTCTAAAGATTTAAACCTTGCCTGTGATATAAATAGGACCTGCTAGAGAGACAGGTATATATCCCAGAGAGTACCCCTTCTCTGGAACAGGCTCCCTATCAATGTGAAACAGAGTTCCTCCCTAACCCAGTTCAAGTATAATTTGGACAACTGGATGGAGATCAGGAAATTCATCCCTGATTTGACATCTATGTCTCTAATGGGCACAGGCAGACTGTAAGTGGTTCATTTCCTAGGCCCCTGCTTGTAAATGTTTCATCTTTCAAGCCCCTGCTTATACTTATTAAGGGTACCAGAACTTGTAAAAAGTTCCCTGGTTGTTAGACTAATAAACACCTATGAATCTAAGTTTAGTGAAAGGTCCTACCTGCAGTGACAGGGAGCACTTATATCAGCATGAATGACTTCTAGCTGTGTAAATCTTAATATAGCCTTATATGAAGAGGTTTTTTTTAGAATGTTTACAAGTCTGGTTCCATTTTTATTCATGTTTGCTTTTATATCTTGGTAGGGTCCAGAGGATTGTATTCTGTAATTTGGGAATTGGCTTATCTCTGTTGACTTTGGATTTTGATTTACTTTTAAAAGTAATAAAGACATTTGAATTTTGGATTCAGCTGTGAAAACTAACAACACTGGTTATATGCAGATGGTGACTTTTGTAAAGCTGACATCCAAGCAATTATATGTTCAGTAAATGTAATAGTACACAACCTAAGAAGTTACAATTTTATATTTTTTATTCTCATTTTTTTATGATTGCATAGGAGTTGTAGTTCATTTGGAGTACTATTTTCAAGAAATGTAAGATGTAAGGTGATGT
This sequence comes from Protopterus annectens, assembly GCF_019279795.1. Taxonomy (NCBI): domain Eukaryota; kingdom Metazoa; phylum Chordata; order Ceratodontiformes; family Protopteridae; genus Protopterus; species Protopterus annectens. The sequence continues at coordinate 643,114,350 of NC_056747.1, forward strand.
TCTACATACAGGCTAAAATGCCCAGGATTTTAATAAAGAAACTTTATATATAACTAGTGTAAGCATAGCTAGTTTTTGTCAGTTCAAACTTCCAGTGAAAAAAACATAGTTGATCTAATCACTTTTGATATTGAATTCAGTATCACAACTCCTAGACTATGTAATCTATTCATAACCAGTTGAATGTTCACCATTCCATCAAGATCATAGCAGAAGCAGTAGATGTCAGGTCTTTCATCACTTTAAGCAAAGCTAGGAGTTTAAAGCATTTATTACATAGAATGATTAGGCCAGATAAAAAGGTTTGGAAGGTTATGGATACAACTTCAAAATTTCTTGGAAGTTTGTAATTTCTATAAGTGCCACATGAAAGAACTCATTTAGGTTTGTGAATTATGAGTAAAGTAAGACAATTGAAAATATTTAATAATGTTGCAACAACTTCCATCGTTTATATACTGATGTGTCCATGTAATAAAATATTTGTTGGTCTTGCCATGAAATGTTAAAATACAGACTCAATGAACATGAATCTATTATCTTGCATAAACATATCAATAGGCATGTGTGGAAACATTTGTTGATTATTTCCATTGAGGGGTTAAAGTTTATGGACATTGAACATACTAAATGTAATGTTTTTTACGCGGGCAAGCAAACCTTTATCTCAGAGAGAGAGAGAGAGAGAGAGAGAGATTCACTTAATTTTTACTTTGGGCAGCTTGAAACCACATGGCTTAAATGAGCATTCTGATTTAAAAACACTTCTTATCTAACATATGAAATAAATGTTCTGTGACTTTAAAAGTATTTGAAATGTGCTTTGATAATGAATTTTAAATGCTGTTCAATGAAAGCTGATTGCATTTAGCTACTGTTTTTGGCAGCCTTATAAAAAGACTGAAGCTGTAATTGTTCCTAATCTCTTTGAAAGGAGCTTACCCCAAGGCTCTAAAGTTTGTTCTTGCTTGGTTAACAGAAGTCCGTTTTACTACTTCACTGGATCCTGATTTCTGCTCTGTGCTGCTCTAATTTGGTTTGTGCTTTCCTCCTGCCTTCAGAGACATTCTATATAGGCTGATTGTGTAAGCAACCACTGATAATGGATTCATGGCAACTCTGTGAAGCGAAAGTTTTTGGACCAATTCAAGGGTGACTGCTTTAACTGTTGAGGTACGGATTTATATTTCTTAGAAGAACTGGAAACGTTAATGCTTTATTTTGTTTTGAAAATAAACTATTATACTGGTAAAAACATAACATCTGTCCTTCATCAGAACTGGTTTTAGTAACTAAATAAGGATTGTATTTTATGCCGACTTGAAAACTGTGACAAATTATCTGCACATAGGACAATGCTCGTGATTAGGAATATGGAAATCTGGGGAAGTGTAGAGGCCACAGGGGAATTATAAGGGAAAGTTGAATGCATCTGAATGTGCTGTTTATGAATATAGCTGAAAAAGCAGTGTCAGCTTTCTGGAGAGACTGACATGAGGAAGAATTTCTAACAAGAAAAGGGTTGATTAACAGTGCTAAACACCTTTAACTGGTATTTAAATATGCAACCAGGAAGATATTGAATGTCAAATTATGTATGTATGTGTGTGTGTGTGTGTGTATATATATATATATATATATATATATATATATATATATATATATATTTGTTGATTTATTTGAATTTGTTACTGGGGTAGAATTATAATCACAGCTGACCAATTTCCATCTCAGCCTGAGAAAAACAAAATAACAAAATGTACATCTACTAAGCATAGTAAGAATTCAGTAGGGAAGTGCAACATCTGAAAAAAAAAACATGTATACAATATATGCAGTAACATACAGTAAGTAGCTATACTTATTACATAATAATGGAATCATTCACAGAGTGTTGCATTAAAGGTGTACATAATATGTACATTCATTGCAGAGTTCTACAATACTATTCAACTTAATTAGTTAAATAATTAGTGGAAGTAAATAATGGTGCTGAATAGTTTCAACTAAAAATGTTGGGCAAGGTAGGGGAGATATGAATATGTTTACTGCAGCTAAGTTGAATTTTATGTATTACTCAGCAGAAGCTGGCATTTATAAAGTACTGGAAGTGTGTGTTTATGTGTGTGTGTGTGTGTGTGTGTGTGTGTGTGTGTGTGTGTGTGTGTGTGTGTGTGTGTATTCATTTATATATACATAAGTTTTTCTGATAGATAGTTCTTTCTTTCACTCGCTCCCATGATTTCATTTGTTGGTGAGGGGTACTATAATTTGTAGCAACATTTATTTTTAACATATTATATATGGTCAACAACATCTATGTACAGAAGGACAGGCTAAAGATCATGTAGTGGTTTGATTTAGAGGAAACATGCACTGCAAAAGAAACTTTGGCACTAGTAACCTTAAAATAAGAGGTGGCAGATATCTGTACATATCTTGCTGTTTCTGACTTGTTAAAATTAAAAAAAAAAACTCTCACCCATTTTTGGACCATGATCATATAACAATATTCATGAGTTTACACTGATACATAGTATGTTCTTCATATTAATCACTGCTGCAGTAACCTAAGCTATATGGTTATATACTGTATAGGATATAACAGGTGGCCAGCTTCCAAACCTTCAGGACACCTTTCACATGCCCAAATCATGAGTCAGCCCAAGCTTGGCTGACTAAAAAGACAGGTTTGGGCACCAGTCCCTTCAAAGCTTTCCAACTGATGAAGAGAACACTACTGTCTGGGCTTCAGACGATCGGCGGTCAGCTTTTGCTGAAAAGTTATCTTTGTTGATAGACATTCCATATATTATTTTTAATGTTTTAATTTACTTTCCTGCCTGGGGAAGTACATTTGAAGCTATGAATATGTGATTTTCATAGGCGCCGGAAGCTGTTAAAGACTGGGGGTGGGGGTGGGGGGTGACAAGGGCACTTATTGAACTAAAAAGGGTATTTTTTTATAACTATTTGCTACCACAACATAGGTTCACTTGGAGGACATTTTAAGCTTAGCCAATTCCCTTTTGGTGCTTGAATTAACATTTTCTGATTGGTCTTAGCTATCTATTAGCTCTAGTGAGAACAACTGTGATCATACCATAGATAATTTGAGGGGGCCATGTGAGGGATGCAGCATTTAGGAACTGCCTCTATCCATTAGTGGCATGAGGGGAACTCCTGGAGTACATTTTCTATTACCCATCCAAGTTGTATTTGAATATGGATGGATGAGCTTTGCTTTATTTTTATGGATAGTCTGACCTGGAACAGTGGTAGCCTCTGTGATATATATCCATCTCTCCACAACATTCAGTTTAGATACCTGGACTGAGTATTTCTGATGCCATTTGACTTGCTGATGTTCAATAGGTCCATCTGTATTATGTCGGAGGATGCTTTGTATGCCAGACATGTCACCTCTAAGCACTCTGTAGGAAACTGAGTATAGTAATAAATCTTTGAGGTGGTCCATGAAAGACCTATTGTTTAGGACTTGTATAATTTTAGTAAGGTATCTCTGAAGGTATTCCAGTTGTTGCATGGGGCTGGACAGATACATGCCAAAGTGGGCATTATACAAAATGATTTACGTAATGAGAGCTTTGTAAAGGGGAACAACAACATCTCTAGATCTAGTTACAATCAATTTGTTTATAAGCTGTGCAATATAGAAAGGCTTTCTTATGACTCTGGGCACATGTTGGTCAAAAGTTAGGTCACTGTACACACAAGTTACCAAATGCCAAGGAATTGGATCAGTTTTCAGAGGCCATTGTCATGATTTTGACACCAGTTATTACTTGGGACAAACCTTCCTGCATGATGGTTAAGTCATTTGGGGATTGAATAACTTCTCCTAGCTTGCAGTCATCTCAGACTTAGCTGCCCAAAGCTCTTTGGTATTTCCTTTTACTTTTGAGATGTATATGCCAAACAGAAAAAGTCTCAGCACTGAACCCTGGGGGACTCCATCGGTGACTGGTCTCTTCCCCTGTTTTGATTTTCTGCATCCTGTGAGCCAAGTTGGCAATGCAGCTGGTGATGTAAGTGTTTGCTCCTACATTATTCATCTTTTGTACTACACCTGAGTAGGGAATTGTGTCAAAAGGCTTGGCCAGATCAAGGTAATGTCCTGTGAACTGTTTTACATTCATCCATTGCTTTGGTAACAAGAGTAAAGCTTAACATTTGCCCATGATTTTGAGCCTTTCACACTTTCCTCCAGGCTATTTTCAAACACATTTTTAGGGCCATGCAGACATGTATGCATTCCTTGATTCACCTTCCTGATTGTATTAAATTATATTCCTTGTATATTACAGCACACTTGTTGAACTTAAGTTAGAGCGCATTTTAAATTTATTGCTTAAACATTTTTCCAGTAGGGAATGAAACAAAAATGCATTAACTGATAATGACAAAACTGCCCAATTCAGAACATTTCTATCATAAAAGTCTACTTCCACACACAACTGCATTTTAAATGTATTGTTTGAACATTTTTCCAGTAAGCAATGAAGCAAAATGCATGCACCAATAATGACAGAACTGCCCTATTCAGAACATTTCCATGATAACAGTCTACTTCCACACACAATATATAAATACAGAATCACAGTAGTGCAAGCCATAGGCATGTTGCAGAGCTCCTTGAACTTATTTTCAATGGGGGGGGGGAGGCCAAAAAACAGGGACACATTTTAAACATTGCTTGTATAATTTTGGAAAGTTGCTTGCATCAAATGTTGTGTTACCACCATGCATTTCACTGCCAAGTCTTGAACCCAGAACCCTGTGCACTACAGTCAGAGAAACATACCACTAAGCTAAACCAGTAGTTTCTTGAAAGACAGGAAGACAAACTTAAATGGCTATCATATCATTTAGTGAATTCAGTTCTCACTTCTCGCCATAGCTGTCAACCTCTTAGCACAAAAATACAGAACAAAGCCAATCATGGGGGAATACACCCCCCAAATAGGGACACATTTCAAATACTGATTTTATAACCTTAGAAAATTGCTAGAATAAAATGTTTTGTTTTACCACTGAGGCATAAATTCACAAGTGATGGTGGCTAGGGACTTTAGGCTCTTTTTACCTGTATCCAAGGTACAGGGTTTGAGCCTGAGTACCTCTAGCCACCAGATGTATTCCACTGGGGGCATTTATACACACACACCCACACACACCTACCTTACTCACTCTGAAAATACCTACTTTACTCACTCTGAAAATACGTCTCCCAGCTTCCGAAATTAAATCCTTCAGCAGCAGCTTCCAAACAGCTAAATAAACTGTCCGTTCTTCAGCAGCTAAATAAACCATTAAATCCTTCTGAATAGCTAAATAAACCATCCATTCCTCAGCCACAGCTAAATAAACTATTACATCCTTCAGCAGCTTCCAAACAGCTAAATAAACCATCCATTCCTTAGCAGCAGCTAAATAAACCATTAAATCTTTCCGAACAGCTAAATAAACCGTCTGTTCCTCAGCAGCAGTTAAATAAACCATTAAATCCTTCAGCAGCTTCCAAACAGCTAAATAAATCATCCGTTCCTCAGCAGCAGCTAAATAAACCATTAAATCCTTCAGCAGCAGCTTCCGAAATTAGCAGCAGCTAAATAAACCATTCATTCCTGCTCGCAAAATCAAAACCAGCCGGAACCCCCTTATATGCACCGTGAGCTCAACACCGACAGGCTGGTAGCCCTGATGAGCTTGACATCATAAATTCAACCATAAAGAATGGGACAGTTGAGAGGTGATCTGCAAAAGTGTGTGTGGGGGGCTTCCTCCATCCCCCCACTTTATGGTTCCGGCGCCCATGGTGGTTTTATTGATTGTTACAAGAGTTTGCTGTACTTTTAAACTGGAGCACAGTTTTGCGTTTGACAGTTTAAAAGTCAATTTAAACATTATAAAACATTTTTTTTCCTGCAGGGAAACCATGTATCGGATACTGTCATTTTCAATCCTTTCTCATCTATTGGGTCTGGATCCCATCCTCAGCTCTGACTTGGCCGCTTCTTCCAGCTCGTGGAGCACTGAAACTCTCAAACACCTGTCTTTACCTATAATGTCCTAGTCACCCAACTGGTCTACTTTTATTTCCCGAAAAGCCAAAATACTGATGACCACAAGATCAAGACAAAAATCATGAAACATCGACTCACGAATTGTGTTAAGTATACTTAGGGCAAGTGAATACTTTGCCAATGGGGGATTATGCCATTTCTCCACTGTAGTGTGATCCTGGAGTTGGTATATATAGTTGGGGGGATGTGGGGGCATAGCCCCACCTAGGTGGGTTTTAGGTAGTGCGCTGTTATTTACTGTTGTTTTGGGCAACTTACCTGATTAGTGATTCCGTGTTTTGTGATTTTGGTCTCGGTCTTGTGGTCATCAGTATTTTGGCTTTTCAGGAAATAAAACTAGACCCCACCTAATATACCTCAGATCTCATCTGCCACTTTAGCGTACGGACATGGTCACTGCTTACTCTCGAGCGATCTTACCTTTTTTTATGTGAGTTAAAGTTATTACATAAATTTAAATATATATATATATATATATATATATATATATATATATATATGTACAGTATGTGTATATATTTATTATAATATCCTCAGTACCTGTACCATTTTTTCTGTACAGAAAATCTTTATACTCTTCCTTCAAATGTTCCTTAAATACCATTGTTGGTATTTCCTTTGTACTTATAAATACCACTTTTTTATCATTGCTGTTATTTTTCTCATTTCCTCTCATCGTTATTTACAAAAAAAGGCTTTCCACTTCTTAATTCTTTAATAGTGGTTTTCTGATTATGCCCAAGAACCCTTATGGTTTCAAAAAGTGCATGGCCCGTGGCCATAAAATTCCAAATTCAGATACACACTCTAAATGTGTCTGTTGTTTAGGCCAATCTCACCTTGATTCTGATTATGACATATTTAAGACTTCAATTCTCGGATATTGATAGACAGAAAGAACAAGTTAATTTTAAGAGCTTTGTTACCCTGTAAACCTGCTTCAACAACCTCTGAGGCTCAACCCCACACACAAAAAAAGTTGATAAGAAGGGAGATTCTGTTCCTAAAGAGTCAAGGAAAAGGTCTCTGGATCTGTCCACCTCTTCGGCTCTTTTACCTGAATCTACTATTAAAGTAGCTAAAATATCGGATCTGACCATTTCAGATCCAAGACCTAGATTAGAGAAATCTCCTCAGATCTGATCACCTCAGCTGCTGCCAGATCCTATATTTTCTTGATTCCCTTCCCCCCTGTTGGACGATTCACAGAGACAACACTCTAGACCATCTTCTACAATATCATCTGTTTGATCATCCAAGAGTCTGACAGAAGCCGATGTGGACAGGATGATGAGGAAATTCCTCAGAATGCAGATTGAAATGTAAGATGTTAAGTTGTCCATCTCGCTTTCATTCTTGCTGGATGGGTTCGGAGCCGACCTCGGCTCCGACTCGGCCACTCTAAAAGCTCGAGAGTTGGTTCCACCAGCTCGAGGCTCCCCTTATATCCAACAATGCTAGGCGGTAATACCTCAGATCTCGTTTGCCGCTACAGCGGTCGAGGTGTGTTGCTTCAACCGGCTTCAGGTTAGTGTAGAACACAGTTTAAAAGTTTAACTAAATCCCTTTTAAATTAGTTTCTGTTCAGTATCCCCTTACTTAAAAGGATTTTTATCCCTTCCTCCTTGCTCTTCGCCCCTTTTTCCACAAGAACTTATATGTTCTTTTCTTAGGCCTTCGGGCCCTTCCATCCCCCTTTGGAGTGTATGTGTTTTTTGTAGGGACTGTTATAAATTTATAACTATCTATCTAAATTTATTTAGTTAAGTTAGTTTTATTTTAGTGTATAGTGTAATCGGTGTGTTTGTGCTTGTGTGTGATTACACTTGTTCCTTAAAATGTCTAAGGATTCGAAGGTCTCAGGCTTCAAGAAGTGTGACTCGTGCTGTCAGAAAATGTCTCTGACAGACGGTCACACTTCTTGTGTGTACTGCCTGGGACCTTTACACCTGCAGGACTCTTGTGCTGTATGCCATGGCTTCAGCCCTAGAGTCCTGCAGGAAAGAAAAAATAAGCTCATCTTACGGGGCTTGCTAAAACCTGAGGGTCCTCCGACTGTTTCTTCGGGCAAACCCTCTAAGGCTTCTAGGTCTTCGACTCCAGCATCTGAGTCGACACCTAAGGCGTCGAAGTCTGCTACAACATCGGCTCTGGCTGGAGCCGATGAGACTCGAGCTCTTATTTCTGTGGTTCCCTCGGCTCCGGCTGGAGCCGAGGTATTAGAAATCTCTGAGTCGGCTCCGATAAGACTATCGGAACCGACATCTAGGAAGAGGTCTAGGTCACCGTCCCTTGGCTCCGTTCATTCGGCTCCAGCATCTCCCTTGCTGTCTGAACAGAGCCATAGATCTCACTCCTCTAGGTCATCGAGACTGTCTGACCATGACCTTCAGAGGGTAGTGAGTCGACTTCTTAAGTCCGAGGCACTGGCCCAAATGCTTCAGAGCCCGACTCATCAGTCGATGCTTAATCCTATTCCTCAAAATGTTCCTCCTCCGACTCCCTTGAGCTCGGAGCCGGGATGTTTCGGACCCGAGACTGTGGTAGCATCGGAGCTGATACAGTTGTCTTCGGCGCCGTCGTCGGCTCCGATTTCTTCCTTGGAAGAATCTCGGCGCCGGACTTCCCTCGTCGGCTCTGAGGGGGTGAGTGGCATCGGACCCTTGTCTGACCCCGCTCTCCCTCTCGGCGCTTCGGCGCTGGTGAGTTCGGCTCCAACATCGGCCTCGGAGCCATCACTGTCGGTGCCGAGGGAGGTTTTCAGCTTTTCGGAGCGGGGACCTCTGGCTCTGCCTGACAGGGGTGCTTTCGAGGTCATGCGGAGTGTGTTGGAACCCGGTTCAACTCCACAGTTGGCTCCGTCCGTCCCTCCCCTTTCGGTGCCTCAGGTAATGTCTGCTCACTCCCTCATCCCAGACCACAGAGAGCCAGCTCCTCAAGAATCCCCGGTGGGGATCTCATCCTCTTCCGAGGCCTCCCCTGAATTGGCAGGGGAGCCCCCTAGGAAGAGAAAGTGCAAGAGGAAGCACATAGACTCACCTGAGTCTGTCATCTCTGACACGGATTTAGAGGATTCTGAGGGTTCCCCCCGTTCCCCTTCTGAAGATGTCTCCTTTGCAGACATCCTGGAGATCTTGAAACAGAGGGGAAATTGGCCAGCCCTTAACCCTTTGGAGGATGAATCTGTGTATCTTGAGGTGTTCGGCTCTCACCCTTCCACCTCCTGGATGCCCCCCCCCTTTGACCCCCTTATGCAGGTGGTAGCGAAAAAGGCTTGGATGGCTCCTGACTCTGTGGACCCCACCACCAGGAGACCTTCAAGGTTTATTACAGCACCAGCAGACAAGCAATTTCTGACTAAGGGAGTTTCTGTGGATGCTATGGTGGTAGCTGCTGCCACTAAGAAGGAACTAGCTGATCCTTCAGTGCCTGTCCATCCCCCTAACAAGGAATCTAGGTCTATGGACAGGTACGGGAAGTGGATGTTTTTGTCAGCGACCTTTTCAATGTGTTCGCTGAACTACCTCTGTCATTTCACTCGTCTTCAAAGAGACTTGATCAAGGAAGCGAGTGAGATGTTAAAGGATCTTACAGCTGCAGGTTTTCAGGACAAGATGAACGCTCAGCTGGCTACCCTAAATTCTATAGCTAACTCCTCCATGCGCCTCCTTTCATATGCGGCTGATGGAGCGAGCAGAGCCGCAGGTACAGGTGTGGCCTTACGCCGGCATGCCTGGATGCGGCTATGCAATTTTGCGGACCCCTTTAAGACGTCTTTCACTAATTCCCCGTTTGATGGCTCGTCCCTTTTTGGTCCTCAAGTGAAAGAAACCTTGACAAGGTGCGAGACGGATGGCAAAACTCTTTCTGCCGTCGGAGTCCGTTTTTCTACTCCTTCTAGGCCTTACCCCAAAGGCCAGAAAAGTGGGAAAATGTGGTTCCACAAGCAATCTCAAGGGGCTTTGCCTGACGCACAGAGTCGGTTCCCCTCTAGAGGCAGAGGGGGGAACAATAATGGTAGACGTCGCCCTAGAGGCAGGGGGGGTCCGCAGAGCCAGGGCAATCGAGAAACCTTTTCCGATAAGCCCTTCCAGCATCCCTGAGGTGTTGCCCGACTGTCCACCTTCGGAGGCAGTCAGGGGAAGATTATCACTGTACCCAGAAGCCTGGCGATCTCTAACTCAAGACAAGTGGGTACAGTCCATCATTTCCAAAGGCTATTCCATTCCGTTCTTTCGCATTCCAAATCAATCAAAAAAGTCCCTTCCAGATGTTCCACCCACTCAAAGGGATCAAGCAGCATTAGAAATATCGAAGTTGCTTGCAAAAAGAGCCATTCAGCCAGTGCCAGCAGACCAGCAAGGATCCGGAATCTACTCCAAATTCTTTTTGGTTCCAAAGAAAACAGGGGACTGGAGGCCCATTTTGGATCTCAGCATCTTGAACAAGTCTGTCAAGAAAGCAAGATTTCGGATGGTCACGTTGCAATCCATCCTACCCCTATTGGGAAAGGAAAACTGGATGTGCTCTATAGACCTCCAGGATGCGTACTATCATATAAAAATGAACAGACGCTCCAGGAGATTTCTCCGCTTCAGGCTGGGAACCAGTCACTTTCAATTCAGAGCCCTGCCCCTTGGACTCACCACAGCCCCCCGGGTGTTTACCAAATGCATGGCAGTGGTGGCCTCTCACCTGAGACGTCAAAGATTCCAGGTGTTTCCATATTTAGACGACTGGCTCCTTACAGCTCCCACCAAGCATCTTCTACTACTTGCCAGGGACTACACTTTTCGCATATTTCGAAAGCTAGGTATCTCAATAAATTGCGAAAAGTCTGTTTTGTCGCCTTGTCGTGCTATTACCTTCATAGGCGCAAATCTAGACACAGTCAGCATGTCTGCGAGACTCACAGACCAAAGGATAGCAGACATACACAAACTAGTCTCTCTTCTTTTCCACAGCAACAGAATCAAAGTCAGATTAGTCCTAAAAGTACTGGGGATTATGGCGGCTGCTATCCCTCTACTTCTATTAGCCAGATTTCACATGAGAATCTTACAATGGATGCTCTTCACACAATGGTCATACCAACAACTTCCGATGTCCCACACCATTGTGATAACGCAAGCATGCAGGAATCATCTTCTTTGGTGGATTTCTTCCTCCCAGCTCTTCCTAGGAAGACCATTTGTCCCTCCCCCTCCGGTTGCTACTCTGACAACGGATGCCTCCCTGATCGGGTGGGGGGGGGCATTATCAGGGCAGGACAGTCCAGGGCATATGGCAACCAGACGAACGCCACTTGCATATAAATGTTCTAGAGATGAGAGCAGTGCTTTTAGCGTTGCTAGCCCTTCAAGACTCTCTTCCTATGGGAACGATAGCAATTCAGACGGACAACATGTCTGTAGTGTGGTATATCAACAAACAAGGCGGAACCAGATCCTACCCCCTATGTCGAGAAGCACTCAGACTGTGGCAATGGGCGATTTCTTCTCAGTGGTTTCTTATAGCAACGCACATCCCCGGAAAGTCCAATCTCATTGCGGACAAATTGAGCAGAGCTATTCTCATGCCTCACGAATGGTCTCTGAAAAATTCAATCGTGGAGAAAATTTTTCTGAAGTGGGGCCAGCCTTGCTGCGACCTTTTTGCTACTCCCCAAAACAGCAAGTGCAAAGATTACTTCACCCTCTTTCCTCTACCAGGCCATCCCAGCAGGGACGCTCTTGTCCAAGTTTGGCCCCGGGGACTTCTATATGCATTTCCTCCCTTCCCACTAATTTCTCAAGTGATACAGAAAGCCATCGCTCAGAAGGCTTCATTGATCCTCATTGCCCCTTACTGGCCTCGACAGGTTTGGTTCCCCTTTCTACACCATTTTCTGTTGGAGCAACCCTGGCATCTGGACCTAGTTCCAGATCTTTTGACCCATCAGTCGGGTCAGTTACATCGCTCCCTCCCCTCTCTGAACCTCACTGCTTGGTTCCTCCAATTCCAACCTTAGCCAGGCTTCCTCAAATATCTCACTCAGTTCGAGATATTTTAATAGCTTCCCATAAATCTTCCACCGGAAGATTTATCTTAGTAAGTGGAAACGTTTCTCCTATTGGGCTCAAGGAAGGGACATAGATCCTTTCACTGCTCCCATTCAAACGGTCCTTGATTTCTTAGCCGAACTATTCCACGCAGGTTCGTCTCCGTCTACTCTTAAGGTTCAATTGGCAGCTATATCTAACTTTCATGTGGGCATCTCGGATTCTGCCATCATGTCTCACAAGCTTTGCAAAGCTTTCTTGAAGGGAGTTTTTCTTCTCAAGCCTCCTATAAGAAATCCTCCTCCTTCTTGGGACCTTAATTTAGTTCTCACATCTTTGATTCTTCCCCCTTTTGAACTTGCAGCTTCCTGTTCAATGAAATTGCTATCCTGGAAGACACTCTTTCTGGTAGCCATTACTTCGGCTAGAAGGGTCTCAGAGCTTCATGCACTCTGCAGTCGATCACCATATCTTTTGTTTCATAAGGATAGGGTATCTTTATGGACCAACCCTTCCTTTTTGCCTAAAGTAGCCTCTGCAGCAAATCTAAATCAAAACATTGACCTTCCTGTGTTTTTTCCTAACTATTCTAACAGGTCTGAACAAAAATTACATTGGCTAGATGTTCATCGACAATTAAGGTATTATTTGGATAGGACCAAACAGACCAGAAAAGCTGACCAATTGTTTGTTTCTTATGCAGAAGGCAGAAAGGGCCTTCCAGTTTCGAAAGTATCACTCTCCAGATGGCTTACATCCTTGATTTCCTTTGTGTATGAGATTAGACACCAGAAGTTGCCTAACAGACCTAAGGCTCATTCTACTAGAGCTTTGGCTACTTCTATAGCTTTCCAAGATAGGCTGCCTATTGATATGATTTGTGCAGCAGCTACATGGGCTACTCCTCACACTTTCATTTCTCATTATAAGTTGGATTTAGCTTCTAGACATAGAGCTAACTTTAGTTCCACTGTACTCAAGAGTCTGTTCCGATAGGCCACCCGGGACAAGGTGCTAGGGACGCGGTCCCATCCAGCAAGAATGAAGGCGAGATGGACAACTTAACATATAGAAGTTATGTTCTTACCATAACGTTCCATGTTAGTTGTCTTCTTCTCACCTTCTTTCTTGCGTCCCACCCTCCTTCCCCCTAGCCTGGACAGACCTAGAGGAGTTTGATTGTGACCTTTCTTCCTACCACCTCTATTGTATATATGTATATACTATACTATGTATATATTCCTTCATCAGGTTTTAGGTCACCTTCCTTCTGTCATTTTATAGAGGTGGGTTTCCCATTTCCAGTATTTCTGGATTTTTTTTTTATTGGCTGGGCCTAGCTTACAAATGAGATCTGAGGTATTACCGCCTAGCATTGTGGGATATAAGGGGAGCCTCGAGCCGGTGGAACCAACTCTCGAGCTTTTAGAGTGGCCGAGTCGGAGCCGACCTCCATCCAGCAAGAAAGAAGGCGAGAAGAAGACAACTAACATGGAATGTTATGGTAAGAACATAACTTCTATTTCTTTGGCCTCCAACCCTATTGGGTCCAGATACCCTTGTCAGTACTACTCCCCAGTTATTGGTTCCTTCTCCAATCTGACCTTTGGTTTTGGAGCCAGCAGATATGAAAGTCTTAGAGTCATCTGCCTTGGATCCAGTGATGCTGGCATCTTTGATTCCGGTGGTGTCTCTGAGTAGTCTGGCTCTGAGCACTGCAGAGCCAGACAACTCTAAGAGCTGTAGCATCGGTGCCAGCTCCAGGGTATTGGAGTCAACTCTGAAGCTGTCAGAGCCATCTCTGCTCCTCTCAGCTTTAGTGATAGTGAGTTTGGCTCCAACTCCTTCCTTGAGTAGTTTGCCTTCAGGGTGGAGGAGCCAACGGTGCATAAACATGCCTTACTGGATCCATCAGTTTCTTTTTCTCCAAGGCATTCTGCATTTGAGGCAGTGGAGAGAGCTTTTTCTGTTCCCAGAGTTTGGGCTTCTCTTCTCTCTTTTGTTTTGACTACCCATCTCTGTGTACAGAGCCTCAAATAGCTGCTCTACTGGGACAGCCAGCCGAAACCAGTCCCCAGACCACCTAGCAGGGTATAATAATCTCTTCTGACATTTCTCTGGAGCATCCCACTGAAGAAATTCACAGGAAGAGGAAGTGTAAAAGGAGGCACTTAGACTCTCCACAAGAGTCTGTCACAAAAGATATCTGGTGACTTCTTGTTTGGAGACATCTTAGACCTCCTAAAACAAAGGAGTGATTGGTTCCCTGACAACCCTTCCCAAGAGGAGGTGGCATTCCTGGAGACCTTTGGCACTGGCCTGTCTACCTCCTGGGTGATTCTGCCCACCTATGAGCTCATTGATTTGGTCTCTTGATGGGCATGGAAGGAGCCTGAAACCATTGAGCATATCACTAGGAGACCAGATAGGATCCAGGCACCACCAAAGCATAGAACTTATTGGAGCAAGGGAGTACCAATTGCTGTCATTATTGTAGTAGTGACCACTAAGAAGGAACTAGTGCAACAATGTTCCTCTGTCCTCCTCCCTAAGAGGGGTCTAGGGTACTGGACAGATTTGGGAAGCATGTCTATGCTTCAACAACTTCTGCTGTTATGTCACTGAACTACTTGGCACATTTTATGAAACTTCACAGGGATTTAATTTAGGAGTTTTTCATATTCCTCACTGGGACAATATCCTCTGAGATAGAGTGCACTATTTCCTGACAGTTTTCTACCCTTCGGTCAATTTCAAATTTGTCCATGAGGCTTATCTCACATGTAGCTGAAGGTACCTCACAGGCAGTGGGTTCAATTCAGGCATTTCCACAAAAAGACATGCCTGGATGTGCTTGTGTGACTTTGTGGAATGCTTCAAATCTTCCTTCATCAATGCTTCCTTTGACAGACGTTCTTTATTTGGCCCCAAAATAAAAGACACGCTCTTGTGTGAGCTGGAAGGGAAAATCCCTGTCTGCTGTGGGCGTATGTTTTTTGACCCCTCAACTGACCTTTTCTAGGAACCAATGAGGTGAATGGAAAATGTGTTTCAAAAAATCCCAGGGTCTTTTCCAAGATCCATGTGGAGACAGTTTCTATAGGGGCAATGAGGGGAACTCTAATGGAAGACACCATCCCCATGGCAGAGATGGTCCGCATAACCAGAAATCTAGGGATACCCTGTCTGACAGATTCCATCAGCACTCCTGAAAGGACCTGACTGTCCATCTCTGGAGGCAGTCCTGGCTCGATTATCCCTCCATCAGAGAGCCTGGCTATAAATTACAAAAGATTCATGGGTGTGGAAGATAATATCCAGAGGTTATATAATATAATTTTTCCATTCACCCCCACTAGTTGTAAACAAAATCCATGATGTTCCACCCGATCAGAGGGAAACAGCAACAATAGAAATAGGATCATAGTATCATAAAAGGTTACTAGGCTAATGGACCTGAGGCCCTTACAAACCTAGCCAAGTTTTTTTTCCCTTTTTTAATGGTGCTATTAGTAGACCTGTCTCAACACCTGCTGCTCCTATCCAGAAGGGACACAGGTAAAATCCCAGGGATGAATTTGCAATTCCCCATCCAATTATCCAGATTATGTTTGAAGATGATCAATGAAGGGCTTTATTTTGCTAAGATTGGAAGCTTATTCCAGAGTAGGAGGAGCCTTTGGGAGGTGAACCTCTCTCTCCAGCAGGTTCTGTTAATGTCACTTCTGATGTTGAGGTCACTAGCGCGAGTGCAGCAAGTACCATTTGTCTTGCTAATGTGCAGCATTTCCATCAGGGCAGGGTCTGTGGTTGCCTTATAGGTTAGGCAGAGGTCACCCCTGAGTAGTCTGTAGGACACAGAGTATAGTGACAGGGAATTTAGTCTGTCAGCATAGGACAGGTGTTGGACACCTTAAATTTTCTTTGTAAGATACCTCTGAGGTCTCTCCAATTGTTGGAGGTGCTTGGTGTGGCACATACCAAAGGGTACATTGCATTATATAATTGGGCTTATAAGGGAAGAGACCAGTGTGGTTATAACGTCTTTTTTTTCTGGAGGCAATTCCCTTATTGATGAGATGGGCAACATAAAAGTCTTTCCTTACCACTGTGGAAACATGATGGTCAAAGGAGAGGTTGCTGTCAACCTGTGTGCCCAGATGTCTTACCATGGATTGAGTACTTAAGATGTTATTGTTATTGTTAATGTGTTACTTTGCAGGGATATCTCATTGCTGAAGGGGATGTTGATGCACTTTTCGGCATTTAGCTTGAGCCTGTGACTTGGGCACCAATCATTGGTTTGTGTAAGGCCTTCCTGAAGGGTGACAATATCACTAGGGGATTCAGTGATTTCACCCAGCTTGCAGTCATCTGCAAACTTTGTAGCCACATGCCTTTTGTTTAGGCCTGTACTTCTGAAAAGTAAATTCTAAACTATAGGGGCCCCAACACCAAGCCCTGTGGTATCCCACTCGTTACTGGTCTGGAGGTGGATGAAGACTCCCCTCTTTTAACTGTGTGTGTTCTATTGGTGAGCCAGTTAGCAACCCACCTAACTATATACTGGCTTATGTTCAGTTTGTTAAGTTTATCAATAATGCCTGAGTGGGGAATGATGTCAAAGGCCTTTACTAGCTGTAAATAGGCAGCATGCACTGTTTTGCCTTTATCTGGGGCTTTGGTGACTGCCTCAAAGAAGTCCACCAAGTTTAGTAGGCATGATCTCCCTTTGACAAAACCAAACTGGAATGAGTCTAGTGTTTGGAGGTCACCTATATCCTTGCTGATGCAATCCATGATGGTTCTCTCCATGACCTTGCACATGAGGCTGGTCAGACTTATTGGTCTGTAATTCCAGGGATCAGCAAAGGAGCCCCCTTTGTGGAGGGGGATGACAGTGGCAGTTTTCTAGTATTCATGAACATACCTAGTGCTTTGACTATGTTTAAAGAGGGCACTCGGAGTGTTGCTAGCTCCTGCTTTAGGCAGTTTATGACACAGCCAGGGATGTTGTCTGGTCCCATAGTGGCCATGTTTTTTGCCTTGAAAAAGGCATTAAGGACCTGTAACTCAGAGATTATTAGGCAGGACTTATGGGAGCATTGTCTTGTGGTATATTGGGTGGTGACAGGGGGGATAAGTTCTCACTGAACCTATCTGCCAGCAGGTTAGCAATATCACCAGGTTCAGTATATGTTGTGTCATTTACAATAAGTTCAGTGCAAATCTGGGGTTTACCCTTGAGGTTGCGAACATAACCAAAGAATGCCTTGTGGTTTCCCTTGGCTACTGTGGCCAGTTTAGATTTGTAGTTGGCTTTGGATGTTTTCACTAGGTGTCTAATTTTCTTATTTAGTCCAATAGGGGAGTTTTTTTGATTTTGGAGATGGTCTTCTACTGCTTTTAGACAGCAGTTTCTTTTTCCTGCTATATAGCGTTTTTATGGCAGATGTCCACCAAACAGGCTTGTTCTTATGTGGCAAACTTAATTTTATCCTACTGGGTACAGCTAAGTCAATGCAACTGTGGAGGTGTTTATACAAGCTGCTTGAGTAAACCTTGGCATAGGTGTCCTTGCCATCAGCAGTGGTAGGGCCTATACCATTGGTAAATTCATCTCATAAGAGATTATAGTTAGCTTTGGAGAAATTTTTTAGTTAAGTTCTCGCTGGGGGAGGGTCAGACACTATTGTTACTTCTAGTTTGACTTACTTGTGGCTGGATCTCACTAGAGATGACTGTACACTTAGGGTGGTGCAATGATCACTCATGTCCATGAGTACCAGCTCTATGATGTTTGAACCCCTAGTAGGGATGTCTACTAACTGGCCCAGTTAGTGGTCTGAGTGAGTGGAAGGCGTTGTAACCCAGTATAGCTGGAGTGCTCCCCTCAGCTTTGAACCAGGTTTCTGTGACTGCACAGATGTCAACATCCTCCAAGGTGAGGGCAGCTTCCAACAGATGTAGTTTTAGGTTAAGATTCCTAGCATTTAGCAGCATGACCCTGATGTTGGTTTTTGAGGAAAATTTTACATTGGCAATTTTGTACTTGTGACATTGCCTAAAATGGCACTAGGGGAGGCAAGAACCTTTGCCAGAAGCTAAAAACTTAGGGGTGACAGGTGGAGACCATCTCTGGCAAAGCATCGAGGTCTATCAACCATGTCATCCCAGACAGACAGAAACTGGATCCTCTTAGAATGACACCAGAAGTTAAGCCAATTGTCGTAGTCACTCATCTTTTGCTTGTATTGCAGTATCATCCTGGGTGAGGGTATTATGTTGCAGGTATGTCCCTTAGCTTAAGGCTAGGGACATACCTGCCTTGGACACATAAACCGAGAGCTCGTTCATGTCTTTTCATGTAGTCCATAGAGGTATGTCTCAAGTCCTTCACACCAACATGTACTATGACAGTGTCCTAACTTGTTGCTGAGAGACTTGAGTGCATGTTTGATGTTCCAGATCCTGGCAACAGATGGGTAGCTAACTGTGACCTTCTCCTTATCCAGCCTGGTGAGTGCCACATCAGTGTGTCTCATGATAGAGTCACCTATGACTAGTACATTTGGTTTTGTGTTATGTGCACTGTCTTTATTTGCATGTGAGCAATGTGTGGTGTGCTTGTGTTTGGGAGAGCTCTGTGCTTTGTGTAGGCTTTTAGAGTGGAGCTCCACGTATATGTGGTTATGTGTTGGGTTTATGGTGGGAGCAAGTGATGGCATGTGAGTGCTGACAACCTTCTTGGGGTCAGGTATACTGACTGGTGAGTGAGGGAACATTGATTCTAGTTTTTATATGTAGCTGTACCTCTCACATGTTGAGTTTGAGAAGCGTAAAAGAAGTGAGTTGTCAGTGTACATGAGGCAATTGCTACATTGCTTCAACCAAGTGGGCAGGAGAAATGGTGAGGTATTGTCCTTCTATAGTGTAGGTAAGAGGTGTGGTTGGTAACGGGGATTGCCCTGAAAGGGCCTGATAGGTTTCTTGTGCTAGGGTAGTCCACTAGTATAGATGAAAAGATCTAGAGAGGATGCTCAGAAGTTGTATTGGTCTCTAGACCAAAAAGTTTCCACTGAAAAACAGACTACAGCTAATAGATGAAAAGATCTAGAGAGGGTAGCTCAAAACCTATACTAATCTGTAGGCTGAAAGTGTCCCTGTTGAGAAAAAGACTACAGCTAAGGGAAATTTTACTGTTCCTATACCAGGCAAACAGTAATCGGATCTGCACATTTGTGTGCAGCACTGTGCATTGCGCAAACATGTGCACACATGGGGCTTTTAAAATGAATGAAAAAACCTTACTGGGGGGCAGATAACCAATCAAAAGCTCAGAACAGAGTCCTAGACCAACTAACTTAAATGGATGGGTCTCTAGCCACACACCTCCTGCCACAAGGGTCTAGATGGCCCTCTCCAGAGAAAGTTTGCTGTGGATTAGTGCTCCATTCCAATACAAACAGAACTAGACACAGCAGGATTTGTGGCTAATCTATGCTATAAGCAAGCTGCTATAAAAAGAGTCATACAAGAGGTCCCACAGACCAGAAAGAGTCAGGAACCTATCAAAATTATTTTTAGTGCCAAAGAAAACAGGAGACTGGAGACCAGATTTGGATCTCCGCAATCTAAATCAATCAGTTCAGTACACAAAGTTGTTGATGGTCATGTTTCAGTTCATCTTGCCTTTTCTTCACAAGGAGAACTGGATGTGCTCATAGATCTTTAGGATTCGTACTAGTACATAAAAATAAACAGATGGTCCAGGAGATACCTATGCTTCCAGTTGGGAGCCAATCACTACCAATTCAGAGTTCTGCCCTTTGGTCTCCCCACAGCCGCAAGGGTGTTTACCAAGTGTATGGCAGTAATAGCAGCTGACTTGAGACTGCAGGTTTTCTGGGTGTTTTCCATATTTGGATGACTGGCTGATAATCACTTCAACCTGGCATCGTCTGGTTCAAGCTTGAGACCACATACTCCAGTTATGATCTCGTCTGGGGATTTCTGTCAGTTACAAGAAATCTCATCTTGAACCAACACATATATTGGAATTCATCAGTGCCTTGCTTATACAATGACTCAAACAGCCTCTCTTCCTCTGTCCTGTGTTCAAACTATTCAGTTCCAGGTCAAAAAATCATTCATAGTTTTTCTCTTTCAGCTTGACTGATCCTCAAAGCTTTGGGATCCATTGGCAAGGATTCTTCAGTGGACATTCACAACTCAAGAGTCCATTCTCCATCAACCATTATGCAGTCAGGTCAAAATAAAGCAAGCTTACAAAAATTACCTTCTTTGGTGGATACACTCCAGTCAGGTACAAGAAGGTTATCCCTTTGTTCTCCCTCAAATCAAGGCCATAATTACCATGGACACCTCCCAAATTGGGTGGGGGTGGTCACATCTTGGGAAAGATGGTCCAAGGCATATGGTCCCCTGAAGAAGCTAACACACATATCAATGTCCTGGAAATGAGAGCTGTCCCCCTAATGTTGCAGGCCTTTCAAGACACACTCCCCACCAGCACTATTGAGATCCAAATAGACAATATGTCATTGCTCTGGTACATCAACAAACAAGGAAGAACCAAATCTTACCTTCTTTGTTAGAATCTATGAGAATATGGCAATGGGCAATCTCATCCAGTCATTTTTTGATATCAACAGACATTCTGGGGTAGTCCAATGTGATCACAGACAAGTTAAGCAGGTCTATTCTAATGTGTCATGAGTGGTCTCTCAACAAGAAAATGGTGGAGAGGATTTTCTGTCAATGGGGCCAACCATGCTGTAATCTCTTTGCATGTCCCCTCAACAACAATTGCAGCAAGTTCTTTGCCCTGATCCCCCCAGGAGAGTCACTAAGGGATGCTCTACTTCATGATTGGCCCTCCGGTCTTCTTTATGCCTATCCCCCTTTACCCCTCTTTTCCAAATTTCTTCAGAAAGCATCTCGATTGAATAGCACAATCATCCTCATTGCCTCGTACTAGCCTCATCAGATCTGTTTTTCCTTCCTTTTGCCTCTTCTTTGTCCACCCTTGATCCCAAATTCAACTCCAGACCTACTGTCTCACCTGACAGACATAACTCTTCGAGACATCCCAGCCCTCAAGCTGACCACTTGATTACTCCTGTTCCATTGGTTGTTAGGCAGCCCAGGCTCTCCTCCCCTGTCTGTCACATTCTTTTATCATCCCATAATGCTTCCACCAAGAAACTTTAGAAAACTAAATGGAAAAGATTTGTTGATTGGACACATAAGAATCTAGATCCTTTTTTAATCACCAATTCTGAATCTTTACTTTTTAGACACAATTTTCAATGAAAGTGCTAGTTCCTCTACTACAAGAGTACAGTTAGCTGCAATTTCTAATTTTCATATAGGAGTGAATAATTCAACTTTAGCATTCTCCAAACTTTCCAAAGCTTTTCTCAGAGGAACTGTTCTACTTAGACCTCTGTTAAATAATCCCTCTTCTCCTTGGGATTTAAACATTGTTTTGAAATCTTTAACTCAATCCCCTTTGAACCATCAACCAAGTTGCTATTACTTCTGCCAGAAGAGTGTCAGAATTACAGGCCCTGTCATATAAACCCCCTTATTTAATTTTTCATAAGGATAGAATATCTTTACTGACCAGTCCTTCCTTTCTTCTTAATGTGGTGTCAGAATCCAATATTAATCAGGTTATCAACCTTCCAGTGTTCTTTCTTAATTTCTTAAATAAAAGAGAATATATGTTACACTTACTAGATATTCACAGACAATTATGTTTTTATCTTCACAGAGCCAAACACTTGAGGAAATCAGGACAATTATTTGTTTATTTTTCGTAAACAAAATTAGGCAAACACATGGTTGACTGATTGTACTACTTCTGTATACAAAAAAGTGTGTTTGCCTTTATCAAAACCACCAAAAGCCCATTCCACTAGATTGATGGCAACTTCTTCAGCATTTTTACCTAGAACTTCCTTGGATGATATTTGTGCAGCTGCAACTTGGGCTAATCCAAATACCTTTTTTGCTCATTATAAATCGGATCTGGTCTCAAGGGGAAGAGCAGCCTTTGGCTCAGTAGCACTCAGGAAAATCCTTCCTTTAAGTACTCCAGGGATTTAGGTAGCTGGGGACTCTGTCCCAAAAGTTGAGGGATGAATGAAAATGACAACATCAGATAAAAAAGTTATGTACTCACCATAATGTTCCATCTGTGTTGTCCATTTTCATTTTTTCTTAACTTCCCCTCTCACCAACTCCCTCCTTGTTTGACTCTTGGAGAGATCAAAAGATGCTGGAGGAACTACTGTTTCATTTGTTCGAGTCCCAGATTCTGTTATTGTATCCTTTTCTACTGCTTTGTAGTTATAAGGGGCAGTAAACTAGATCTGAGGTATGTTAGGTGACTAGGGCACTATGGGTCAAGGGAAGAACTCAAGAGTTTCAATGTTCCATGAGTTGAAAAAAGGGGCCGAGGCTGATCAGAAGATGAGATCCTAACCCAACAGTTGAGGAAGAATATAAATGGACAACACAGATGGAACATTATGGTGAGCACATAACTTTTTTTTAATATTATTTTTTTGGGCTGGTAAAGTACATTATCGTGCTTTTTACTGTGCTTTTATTGGAAAAAGGGATTTTATAATTCTTTTGAATTTTTACCAGCTTATGCTGCTTAGTTTCTTCAGGAAAGAGACATCATTTTTGGCTTGACCATAGAGCAAACTACTAATCCCATGGTCAGTCCTTCTAGCCACAGAAAGAAAATCTTAACTAAACAGCTTTTGCCAGCAGAGCAGGCTAGCAATTTGCCTCATCTGCAGGTAGGTGACCTGCTGTGGATAATGTTGGCTTCTCAGACCACTCATCTTTTATCCTACATCCCTCTAGTGTTGCTCATACAGCCGCTATGAATGGGAAGGGGTAGCCATGTCTTCTGTGAATGTTGGGGTCCCCCTCAGTGGACAAAGGAAAGCCATTTTTGTTGCTTTTGGGAAAAGGGGCAGGGAAGGTGCCCCTGCTTACTCAGAATGTTGTGCCAATCCCTGGATATCCTGTTGCTGCCATTACTAATCTTGTTTGCCTAAATTTCATGACAAAATGAAACAGAAAACTGAACATGTAGCTTCTTCCTCTCCAACTTCACTGGACAGAAGTGGTTTATTATGTCTGACTCAGTGTCTTGTACAAGCTATTGATCCTTCTTATTAGGTGGTTTCTAGTAAGAGAAAAGGGATTCCAATTTTCATGAAGAGATTCAAGAAATTTAATCTGGAGAGGAATGTGATGGGACATGTAAAGTTTTTTTTTCTAAGATTTCTAATTTAGCCTCAGAGGAGAGCATGTTATCTGAATCTTGCTGTCAAAGGTTCGCTTTCTCTGAGATTATTTCAATAATGTACTAGTGTTTTCAATGGGAGAATTCTGAGGTTTCTCACTCTCTCAGAAAATACTATGAAATGTTACAACTAGAATTTCCAGAACCTCCTCCCTTCCCCAGTGCTGCCGGCATTGGAATATGTGTTTGCCACATTATGTGGTTTTCCTGATTGGCAGTGTAGTTAGGGTGGTGTGACAGGAGCAACTGCTGTAGGTATAAAGTGTTGGGGGTGCAATCAGCCAATCCTGATCTCTAATGCAATAGCAGCTTTTGAAAGCTAGTATTGCATTGGTGGTCAAACCTGAGTGCTGTATGGTTCCATGTGTGATCTAAACTGTAGTAACTGCTTGTTATATTGTGGTAAATAGTTTGTTACAATTTAAAAGTAAAAAAATAATCACTTTTTTAACTAAAAGCTGGCACCATAGAGCTGTGTGCAGGCAGGGTAGAAACTGTAGCAACTGTTTGCTACATTTGTAGCAAAATAGTTTATTACAGTTTATAAGATTTTTTTAAGAAAACTTGAACACCTAATGCTTCACACAGGAAGGGTATAAACTGTAAAACTTGTTTTCCCATATGCCTCCTAAGTTCTCCTTGTATCCTATCTTACCCAGGCTTCAATCTCCAATTTGTCATGACAAACCAGATTACCATTCCAGACCAGCCTCCTCTACCTCTTCATTTAGGTCAGCTAGGGTACCAGAAGGCACACTGATGCTGATGTGGACAGGATGATGAGGCGATTTCTTCGGACTCAGATCCAATTAGGTGTCTTTCCAGCTCCTGCCACTGGTTTCACCAGAGGAACTACTTCTTCCCCTCATTCTTTAGTGGCTCCTTCTCCAATCCAACTTCTTGGAGCAGAGCCCTTGAGTCTGATTTTCACCTAGGACATCTGACTTGTAACCAAAAGTCCTTGTATCCTTGTCTCTAATGAGCTTTCTAACAAAGTGAGCTGTGACCCTGTTGGAGCCAACTGAGTTTCAGAGATGAACTATCAACATCGACTTTGACAGGGTAAGAATGGACCTGAGGTCTTTGGATCCAGTGTTTCTTGTAGAAACCTTAGTGCTTGATACTTTAGTACCCATGTCAGTCTCAGATCCCAGCCATATAGCTTCTAGAGTTGAGCCACCTTCAGGAGTTTCAACTTCTACAGCGTGGCTCCACAGAGCTGTATTGAGCTTGGTA
Organism: Protopterus annectens; assembly: GCF_019279795.1. Lineage (NCBI taxonomy): Eukaryota > Metazoa > Chordata > Ceratodontiformes > Protopteridae > Protopterus > Protopterus annectens. The sequence continues at coordinate 643,139,087 of NC_056747.1, forward strand.
TTTGAGGCTTTAAAGAGTGCTTTTTCAACCTAGACAGGTCTATGTCCTTGAAATCAGATCCAGCCACCCTGCATAGGATTTCACAGTCTCCACAGCATACTCTTCTTGTCCTGTTGGGACAGCCAGTTTCCAGAAGCCTTAAGTCAGTCCTCCTAGGAGAGACTATTTCAGCTTCTGAGTCTTTTCCTGAACATCCCATAAAAGAAGTGCACAGGAAACACAGATGCAAAAGGAGGCACTTGGATTCTCTTGAGGAATCTCCCACCATGAACATTGACTTTGATAATGGAGAGGGTTCTCCCAGATCCCTGCTTGAGGATGTTTCATTTGGAGAGATGCTTGAACTTCTTAGACAGAAAGGGGGTTGGTCTTCCCAAGTGCCTTTTCTGGAAAAGTCAGTTTTCCTTGAGGCTTTTGGTTCTGGACCATCTACTTCTTGAGTAGTCCCCCTGGCCAATGGGATGATAGACCTGTTCAATAAGCCAACACAGAAGGAGCTGCACATAGCTGAGCCTATTCCCAAGAAAACCCATAAATTCCTTATTGCTCACAAAGACCTTCCTTAGTAGAGCAAGGGACCTAAGATAGATTGCATGGTAGTAGCTACAGCAACTAAAAAGGAATTTGCAGAAGAAAGTTCCTGTCTCTCTAGCCACCAAACAGTGAATTGCATCAGTTGGACAGATTTGAGAAGAGTGTTTACACCTCATCTACTTTTTCAGTGAGTGTACTTAATTACTTAGCATGTTATGTATTTCCAGAGGTATTTGACCAATGAAATTGCCAGATCTTTCCCAGGAACCTTGTCTGCAGATCAAAGGAAATTTATTGATATATAGTTGGCTACCGCACGGACATTATCCAATACCTCTATGCACCTTATCCCTTATCAACAGAGAGTGCATCTAGAGCAACCAGCAAAGATATTTCCATAAGGAGGTATGCCTGGATGCAGCTATGTGACTTTGTGGGCCATTCCAAGGCATCCTTTATCAATGCCTTATATGATAGACTATCTCAAGAAGTGAGAAAGATGGCAAGTCCCTACCTGCCATAGGAATCAAAGTTTCCACCCTTCAAATGGATTTCTCCAGAAACTAGAAAGGAAGCAGGAGAATTTTAATTTCAAAAATCACACAGATTTACATCTGATGCTTCTAGAGAAAGAACCCCCGGGGTAGAGAAAGAAACTCTTATAATGGACTTTGACCAAGTACAGAGGTGTTCTATAAAATCAAGACTTCAGAAGACCTTTCTTGGAGGAAGCCTTTCCAGTACTCCTTGATGGTTTCTTAATTGTCATTTTCTAGAGGCAGCTAGAGTGTATTTATCCCTGTACCCAAGAACCTGGATGTCCATCACTCAAGACAAATAGATGGAGATGGTCAATACCAGACACTGTTTTATTCCCTTCCATAATCTTTCAACATCCCCAAAAAGATTTCCTGATGTTCCACCCTCACAATTGTAAGAAGCCACTTCAGAAATAAGGAAGCTTTTAAAAACTTGAGTCATCCAAAAGGTCCCTCCAGACCAGAGAGGGTCTAGAATTTACTCAAGGTTGTTTCTAGTGCCAAAGAAAAATGGGGACCTAATGCCAATTTTAGACCTACACTGCTTGAACAAGTTTGTGAAGCAAAAGAAATTCTGGAAGGTCATGATTCAATCCTTTCTTCCCCTCCTGAGGAAGAATGACTGGATGTGCTTGATAGATCTTCAGGGTGCATACTACCATGTAAAAATGGACAGACATTCTAAGAAGTTCTTTTGCTTCTAGCTGGGAGACAGTCAATTATAATTGAGAGCTATTCCCTTTGGTTGCACCACAGCACCCCTAGGTGTTTACCAAGTGCATGGCAGTAGCAGCAGCTTATCTATGACTGCAGGATTTCTGGGTATTCCCATATTTGGTGACTGGTTCATCACTGCTCCTACTAGGAATCTACTCATTCAAGCCAGAAACTCCTTGCTCCAACTGTGCACAAACCAGGAGATTACAGTGAATCTGTCAAAATCCAAGCGACAACCAGTTCAGTCACTAGAGTTTATCAGAGCACTTCTGGACACAAAACTTCAAATAACAAGGCTCGCTCAGATAAGAGTTGTATTGCCTCACCAACAAGCCCAGGGCATTTTGTCACACCAGAAACCAGCAGCAAAACTAATTATATGCCTTCTAGGCTCCATGGCACCCTATATCACATTAGGTTTTCTAGCCAGATTCTACATGTGGGAACTTCAAAGGACATTAGCAGTTCAGTGGTAAGTCAGAAAACAACTCATGTCCCTTCAAGTGTCACTAACAAACATTTGCAGAGTTGGTTGGTACTAGGCTATCGGCCCTAGGGCCTATACAAGCCTAGCCATAACAATTCCCTGGATATTTGTTTCCACATTATTTACTTCCCTGGACCCCTGCCTAGCAGGGAAACTGACATGATCCCTGGGGTGAATTTCCTATCTCCCATCCAATTGTCAAGGTTCCTTTTGAAGAAGGTGAAGGAGACGCTCTGCTTGACATGTACGGGCAGTCTATTCCAGAGTATAGGGAGTCTCTGGGTCAGGAACCTATCCCTCCAACATGTTTTGTTCATTGTGATGACAAGGTTTAGATCCCTGGAGTGTGTGGCTCTGAGGGATTGGGATTTCTTTAAGTGTAGTATGTCCAACAACTCAGGGTTTGACATGGCCTTGTATGTTAAACAGAGATTGCCTCTGAGTAGACGATATACCACAGAGTATAGCTGGAGTTTTTTTAGACGGTCAGCATAGGGCATCTGCATTAGGCCTGTGATTCTTTTAGTGAGGTATTTCTGTGGCCTTTCCAGTTGTTGCAGATGTCTTGAGCGGTACATACCAAATGGGGCATTGTATTCTATAATGGGTCTAATGAGGGATGAGTACAGTGGGACAATAACCTCCTTTTTTCCTGGATGAAAAGCCCTTAGTGATGAGGTGTGCCACACAGACAGAAGGATTTCCTGACTGTTGTGGTAATGTGGTTATCAAAGGTGAGACTACTGTCCACCTGTGTCCCTAAGTGTGTCATCACACTTTTGGTGTTTAGTGTACTGCCACCTATGTGGTAATTCATGAGTACATGTTTTTTTTCCCAAAGGGGATAACTATACATTTCTTGGCATTAAACCTGAGCCCGTGGCTCTGGCACCAAGCATCAGTTTCTGTAAGGCCCTTTTGTAGAATATCCACATCATTTGGGGATTCAATAATGGCTCCCAGTTTGCAGTCATCTGCGAAGTTTGTTAGCCGGAGTCCCTTAGTGTTGGTCTGTACTTCAGAGAAGTAGATACCAAACAAGAGCAGTCCCAGGACTCAACCCTGAGGTACTCCACTTGTCACTTGTCTGGAGCTGGATTTGGAGTCGGCTACTTTTACAGTCTGGGTTCTGTCAGTAAGCCAGTTGACAACCCATTGAGTGACGTAGGGATTTATGTCCAGCTTAGTAAGTGTATCTATGATTTCAGAGTGGGGGATGGTGTCAAAGGCCTTGGCGAGGTCCAAATAGGCTGTGTGGAGTGCCTTACCCTTGTCCACAGCTCTCGAGACTGATTTGAAGAAGTCAATCAGGTTCAGGAGACAAGATGTTTGAAGGTTGCCAATGTCTTTGTTTATAATTTCCATGATAATGCTTTCCATGCCCTTGCAGATCAGGCTTGTCAGACTGATAGGACAGTAGTTCCTGGGATCCAAGGTGGATCCCCCCTTGTGGAGTGGGATAACTGTGGCTGTGCCACACTCAGTGGGCACAAAGCCTGAGGTGAGGCTATGATTAAACATGACACTTAGGTGACGTGTCAGTTCATTTTGTAGTTCATGTAGTACACAGCCCGGGATGTCATCTGGTCCCATGGATGCTGTATTCTTAGCTTTGGGGAGTGCAGTTTCTACCTGTGTGGCCGTAATTACCGGAATTTGGCAAACTTTTGGTATTGAGATGGGCCCTTTAGCGGGTTTGAGGGGGGGGTGAAGTTGGCACTAAATCGATCTGCCAGGATATTGGCAATATCCTTGGGATCAGTGTATTTAATGCCATTCTGTTGTAGCTCAGAGCATATGTGAGCATTGCCATTTAGATTCTTGACATAACTATAGAATGCTTTGTGGTTGTCTTTGGAATCTTTGGCAATTTTATTTTCGTAACTAGCTTTTGAGGATTTTATGAGGGATCTCAGCTTCTTACTGAGGCTGGTAAGGGAGTTTTTTGCATCCTGGGATTTTCCTCTTTTCTGTAACAGTTTCTTCCTTCTGTTGTATAGTTTGTTTATGGCAGGGGACCACCAGATTGGCTTCCTTTTTTTGGTGGATGGCTTCTTGGTTCTATTTGGAATGGCACAATTCATGCACAAATGGATGTGCTCGTACAATGCCTTAGTGTAGGATTCAGCAGTCGAACTTTCAGCTCCCATTTGCATGGGTGTCATGAAGTTTGTCACTTCTGAATTGAGTAGCATGAAGTTGGCTTTGGAGAAGTTTTTTACGGAGGCTTCCTTACTGGGGGGGTGATGGCGGGATGTGGATGTCAAGGTTGATTTGCTTATGGTCATACCTGACCAATAAAGGGGTGACAACTGGTGTGGAGCATCTATCTCCCATGTTGGTAATGACCAGGTCTAGGATACTGGAGCCCCTGGTGGGACAATGGATTAGCTGATCCAGGGCATTGGAATTTATGAATTCCAAAAACAATTGGGAAAAGGTGTTGGTACCCGAGTAGTTTTCCTAGTTAATGGCAGGGTAGTTGAAATCACCCAGTATTAGGGTGTTTGGTTGTATCTTAATATTTTCCTGTATGTTTAGAAAGGTGTCGTGAGAATCTTGGGGCATAGTGGGGATCTGTAGCAAGCTACAGTTTGGACTGCAGTCTTACCTAGTGTTAGTTGCACCTGGAGAATTTCAGATGCATTGTGCTGGGAAACTAGCCTGGAGGCAGTGGCGGCTCATCCTATTGGACTGCAACCCCCCCCCCCCAGCTGAAAACCAAAGATAAAAAAATTCCCAAAAGCTCACGCATGCATGAGTTCACCCTCGAATCCGGACTGCTGTTTAACCAGTCCGGATTCAAAAGCAGGCAGCAGTCTCACAAATATCCCAGAAGTCTATGCAGTTGCAGCCGCATAGAATAGAAGGGGATTGGACTGCAAGGTCTGCAGTCTGGGAATGTATGCATGCTTGGCAATCTGGCCAGTGCCGGAAATGGAACTACTAGCTTTATGAAGGAGGAACAGGCTGTGCTGCTTTATGGAGGAAAGGTTGAAATGGAGCTTATGGAGGAACACACTGCTTTAAGGTATTGAGAAACTGAGCTGTTTGGCTGCTTTAAGGTACTGAGAAATGGAGTTGTTTGGCTGCTTTAAGGTATTGAGAAACAGAGCTGTTTGCCTGCTTTAAGGTATTGAGAAACTGTTGCTGACCCCATTATTGTTGTAATAAAGTATGTATGTGTCTTTCGGCTTTTCCTGGTTAGGGGTCGCCACAGTGGAACTCCGGTCCGCTAATGATTGACAGTTGATTTTTACGTGCCAAGTTGCCAGCCCTGACGCACAACCTTCAACGAAGGTACACCCATTCATGCATGTCTCCACGCAGAAGATGCTCTAGCTGAGAATTGAACCGGACAGCGGCTTACTGTAAGGCGACAACGCTACCGCAGCACCACCACCGCGGATATTGTTGTAATAAAGTAATTGTGGTAAAATGAGTCACTTGAATGTGCACATGCACTTACGTACACACACACACACACACACACACACACACACACACACACACACACACACACACACACACACACACACACACACACACATATATACACTCATGCACATGAATGCACTCTTCCTTAATAAAAATAAGCTGATAGCAACACAGTCAGAAGAGCTCTGTGACTCACTGCAGTATTTGGAAAAGAGCTGTTGATGCATTGCAAGATGAATAAACAATGCGATGTTAAGTTGTCAATCTCGCCTTCATTCTTGCTTGATGGGTTCGGAGCCGATCCTCGGCTCCGACTCGGCACTTGCTAAGCTCGAGAGTCACTTTTACCAGCTCGAGGCAGCCCCATATCCCATGATGCAAGGCGGTAAGTACCCAGATCTCGTTTGCGCCGCTGATGAGGTCCTCCTTTTACCAGCTCCTGGTAAGTGATTTGCTACTTTGCTATTTTAGCCCCTTTTAACAAAAAAACCCTTAATTGTTAGTTTTATTTTAGTTTTAAACCTTTTCTGACAGAAAATTCTCTGTCTCTTCTTATTTTTTTAGTCAGACTTTCACCCATCCCATCCCCCCCCCCCTGTTAGGGTGTGTGTGTGTGTTTTCTAGTTATACCTTTTGGTATATTTAATTTAATTTCTTTGACTGGTGTGTGTGTCTGTGTTTACACCATGTCTAAAAAAAGGGTCTCAGGCTTTAAGAAGTGTGACTCGTGCTGTCAGAAAATGTCTCTGACAGACGGTCACACTTCTTGCCTGTATTGCCTGGGGCCTCTTCACCTGCAGGACTCCTGTGCTATTTGTCATTCTTTCAGCCAGAGAGTCCTGCAGGAAAGAAGAAATAAGTTGATTTTGAGGGGCCTTCTTAAGCCGGAGGGCTCTCCGGCTAAGTCGGCTCCATCCAAGACTTCTAAGTCTTCCAAGGCCCAGGCTTCTGTGTCCAAGCCTGCGGCCTCGGCTCCGACTCGTTCTGAGTCGAGATCGGCTCCGGCTGGAGCCTGATTCTGGCTTAACTAAGCCTTCGGCACCAATGGCTATCGGTGCCGATTCTGCTTCGACCACTTCGGTGTCGGCTCCGATCGGTTCCGACCACCATGTGGCTCAGGCATCGGTGTCGGCTCCGATCGGCTCCGACACCGTTACTTTTGTAGCTGTATCGGCTCCGGCTGGAGCCGATGCATCGAAGCTACCTGTCGGCTCCGATAAGTTGTCGGCTCCGACAGGTTCAATAGTTTCATCGGTTCCGATGGCTCCTTTGAGGAAGAGGTCTAGGTCTCCTTCCTTGGAGCCGATACTTTCGGCTCCGGCTTCACCTCTCCTCTCGGAACGGAGCCATCGGAGCCGATCTTCAAGGTCATCCAGGCTTTCTGACCATGATTTAGAGAGAGTGGTCAGTAGATTACTTAAGTCACAAGCACTGGCCCAAATGTTACATAGCCCGTCTCAACAGATGGCTATTGGTCCACACCCCATTGCAGTTCCTCCTTCAACTCTACCCCAGAGCTTGGAGTTGGAGTCTTCGGGAATGGTTACTGCTACGGCTGAGGGACAGATACCCCCTTCTGTTCCTTCAGCCTCTACTCTTATCTCCTCTTCGAGACCTTCCTTAGAGGGATTCGGTGGCCGGGCTTCCATGGTCTCCTCCGAGGGGGTGAGTGGCATCGGACCCTTGTCCAAACCCGCTCTTCCCCTTGGAGCCTCGGCCTTGGTGAGCTCTGCTCCGACATCTGCCTCGGAGACTTCCCTTTCGGTGGTCCCTGGAGTTCCTAGCTCTTGGAACGGGTTCTCTCGGACCTTCCTGGGAGGGGAGCATTCGAGGTGATGAAGAGTGTGCTGGCCACGGGTATCAGCCAGCAGTCTGTTCCTTAGCTCCTCCCTCTATAGTGCCTGTTGACATCTCTGCCACTTCTCTTGCTACAGGACCCAGAGATCCTCCGCCTCAGGTTTCCCCATTGGGAATATCCCCTCTTCCGAGGATTCTCCTGATGTTTCAGGAGATCCTCCTAGGAAGAGGACCTGTAAGAGGAAACATGTAGACTCCCGAGTCTGTCACTTCAGATACTGACTTAGATGAGTCAGAGGGATCCCCAAGATCCCCTCTGAGGATGTCTCCTTCTCAGACATCCTAGAACTCCTTAGACAGAGGGGAAACTGGCCCACCAATAATCCCTCTGAGGATGAGTCAGTATACCTAGAGGCGTTTGGATCTCGGCCCTCCACCTCCTGGGTGTCTCCACCTTCGACCCCTTATGCAGGTTATTGCCCGAAGGCGTGGGCTGCTCCTGACTCTGTAGAGCCAGTCCCTAGGAGGCCTTCAAAATTTATTACTGCCCCGTGTGATAAGCAATTCCTCACTAAGGGTGTTCCCGCTGATGCCATGGTGGTGGCTGCTGCCACCAAGAAGGAACTTGCAGATCCTTCCGTACCCGTCCATCCTCCTAATAAGGACTCTAGGACCATGGATAGGTACGGTAAGCGGATGTTTTCCTCAGCGACCTTTGCTATGCGTTCGCTGAATTACCTATGTCACTTCACCAGACTCCAAAGGGATATCCTTAAGGAGCTAGGTGATGTTGTAAAGGATCCTACAGCTGCAGGGGCTCAGGAAAAAATTGCATCGCAGCTAGGAACCCTTAATTCCATTGCAAACTCCTCCATGCGGCTAATATCATATGCTGCTGATGGAGCGAGTAGGAGCAGGTACAGGGGTGGCTCTCAGACGCCAAGCCTGGATGCGGCTATGTGACTTTGCAGATCCCTTTAAGGCGTCCTTCACAAATTCTCCCTTTGATGGGTCAGCTTTGTTTGGCCCTCAAGTGAAGGAAACTTTGACCAGGTGTGAGCAGGACGGCAAGACTCTTTCTGTCGTAGGAGTCCGTTTTTCCACCCCTTCGAGACCTTACCCCAAAGGACAGAAAGGTGGCAAAATGTGGTTCCGCAAATCCCAAGGAGTCATGCCGGATTCACGTGGTCAGTTTACCCCTAGAGGCAGAGGGGGCAACAAAAGATGCCGCTCTAGAGGCAGAGGGGGTCCAAAAAACCAGGGAAACAGAGAGCCTCTCTCTGACAAGCCCTTTCAGCATCCCTGAGATGTTGCCCGGCTGTCCCTCCTTGGAGGCAGTCGGGGGAAGATTATCACTGTACCCAGAAGCCTGGCACTCCCTCACTCAAGACAGATGGGTACAGTCGATCATATCCAAGGGTTACATAATTCCTTTCGAGGAAAGTCCTTTCTACCCCTCCAATTCCCTTCCAGATGTACCACCCGGTCTAAGGGAAATTGCAGAGTTAGAAGTCTCAAAACTACTGCAAAAAAGAGCCATTCAGCCAGTTACAACAGACCATTCAGAGCCGGAATCTACTCAAGGTTCTTTTGGTCCCCAAAAAGACGGGAGACTGGAGACCAATATTGGATCTCAGCAGACTCAACAAGTCTGTGAGGAAGACAAGATTCCGAATGGTCACTCTTCAGTCAATTCTGCCCTTCTTACAGAAGGACAACTGGATGTGCTCAATAGATCTTCAGGATGCGTACTATCACATCAAAATTCACAGACGCTCCAGGAGATTTCTCCGCTTTCGGCTGGGGTCAAGTCATTTCCAGTTCAGAGCCCTGCCCTTTGGTCTCACCACAGCCCCCAGAGTGTTCACCAAATGCATGGCAGTGGTCACGGCTCACCTGAGACGTCAAGGATTCCAGGTGTTTCCGTATCTCGACGACTGGCTCCTGTCAGCCACCACCAGGCATCAGCTTATTCAAGCCAGGGATTACACAATAAATCTTTGTTCTCATTTGGGCATCTCGATCAACTTCGAAAAGTCATCCTTATTGCCCTGCCAGTCTATTACTTTCATAGGCGCAAACTTAAACACTGTTCAGATGTCAGCTACCCTTACAGATCAAAGAGTTTCAGACATTCAAAGTCATGTCAGGATCATTCTAGCCAACAAGAAAGTACAGGCCAGAATGGTTCTAAAGGTATTAGGCCTCATGGCTGCGACCATTACTCTTCTTCCCCTGGCTCGCTTCTACATGCGCCTTCAGTGGATGCTGTTCACACAGTGGTCGTACCAACAACTTCCAATGCGTCACCAGATTCTGGTGACACAGACTTGCAAAGATCATCTTGCTTGGTGGATCATATCTCCCCAGGTTCACCAAGGCAGACACTTTGTACCCCCATCCCCGGTAGCCACTGTCACCACGGATGCCTCCCTGATCGGGTGGGGGGGTCATTATCAGGGCAGGATGGTTCATGGGACGTGGCAGCCATTCGAGTACCACCTGCACATAAATGTCCTGGAGATGAGAGCAGTGCTTTTAACGTTGCAAGCCCTCAACGACTTTCTTCCCGTAGGGACAATTGCAGTCCACACAGACAACATGTCTGTAGTTTGGTATATCAACAAACAGGGCGGAACCAAGTCCTACCCCTTGTGTCGAAGCGCTCAGACTATGGCAATGGGCAATCTCCTCTCATCGGTTTCTGGTAGCAACGCATATCCCTGGGAAAACCAACATTGTAGCGGACAGATTGAGCAGAGCTATTCTCATGCCTCACGAGTGGTCTCTCAAGCAATCGATAGCGGAAGAGATTTTTCTGGAATGGGGTCGTCCATGTTGCGATCTTTTTGCTACTCCCCAAAACAGCAAATGCCCAGACTTCTTCTCTCTTCCCTCTTCCAGGCCATCCCCCCAGAGACGCTCTGACCCAGGATTGGCCCCAGGGACTTCTTTATGCCTTCCCTCCATTTCCTCTGATCCCTCAAGTTATCCAGAAAGCAACCGCTTTGAGAGCCAAATTGATTCTCATTGCTCCTTACTGGCCTCGACAAGTTTGGTTCCCGTTCCTCCATCGTCACCTTTTGGTGCAGCCGTGGCATCTGGACCCAGTGCCAGATCTTCTGATTCACCAATCCGGTCAGCTGCGTCTATCCCTTCTCTCAACCTCACAGCATGGTTGCTCCACTTCCTTCCTTAGCCAGGCTTCCTTTGATCTCTAACCCTGTTAGAGACATCATAGTAGCTTCTTTAAAATCCTCTACCAGGAGGATTTATGCAAGCAAATGGAAACGTTTCTCTTATTGGGCTAAGGCCAAGAATATTGATCCTTTCACTGCCCCTGTTCAGGCAGTCCTGGACTTCTTAGCAGAGATATTTCATGCAGGCTCCTCTTCTTCCACAGTCAGAGTTCAACTGGCTGCTATCTCGAACTTTCATGTCGGGATTGCAGATCACAATATTATGTCCCATAGGCTCTGTAGGGCCTTCTTGAAAGGAATTTTCCTGCTAAAGCCTCCAATCAGGAATCCTCCTCCTCAATGGGATCTAAATTTAGTGCTGACATCCTTGATTCTTCCCCTTCGAGCCAGCTGTTTTTGTTCCTGAAATTTCTTTCTTGGAAAACTTTATTCCTAGTAGCTATTACATCGGCCAGGAGAGTGTCTGAACTTCATGCTCTATCGGTTCGACCCCCCTATTTGGTTTTTCACAAAGACAGAGTATCATTGAGAACTAATCCGACCTTTTTGCCTAAGGTCGCCTCAAAGTCTAATTTGAATCAATCCATTGATCTCCCTGTATTTTTCCCAAACTATTCAGACAGAGCCGAACAAAAACTACATTATCTTGATGTCCACCGTCAACTCAGATATTATTTGGACAGAACAAAAAAATTTAGGAAATCTGATCAACTTTTTGTTTCCTATGCGGATAATAAGAAAGGCCTTCCTGTCTCTAAAGTGACCTTGTCTAGATGGCTTTCTTCGGTCATCTCTGAAATTTATCTGCTCAGGGGAAAACAGCTGTGCTCAAAACCTAAAGCACATTCAACTAGGAGCTTAGCTACTTCTACAGCCTTTCTTCCTAGACTTCCTTTAGACACTATTTGTGCAGCGGCCACTTGGGCCACTCCTCATACTTTTGTTTCCCATTACAAATTGGACTTGGCCTCCAGGGACAGAGCCAGTTTTGGCTCTACAGTCCTCAAGAGTCTGTTCCATTGAGCCACCCAGGATAGAGGTGCTAGGGACGCGGTCCCATCAAGCAAGAATGAAGGCGAGATTGACAACTTAACATTAAGAAGTTATGTACCTACCATAACGTTCCATGTTAGTTGTCTTCTCGCCTTCTTTCTTGACCCTCCCTCCTTCCCCCAGGCCTGGACAGACCTTCCTATAAGAAATTATTATGCTGAAGACCATTCAGACCTGGTCCTTCTTCCATCCTGCAAGTTTTCTTTCTTCCTTTTGGAAGTGTTTTTATGCTTGGTGCTATTGCCCTTTGTCATCAAACGAGATCTGGGTACTTACCGCCTTGCATCATGGGATATGGGGCTGCCTCGAGCTGGTAAAAGTGACTCTCGAGCTTAGCAAGTGCCGAGTCGGAGCCGAGGATCGGCTCCGAACCCATCAAGCAAGAAAGAAGGCGAGAGAAGACAACTAACATGGAACGTTATGGTAGGTACATAACTTCTTATTATCAGCTATAGCATTTACAAACAAAATAACAGTATCAGAAAAATAAGCAAACAGCAATTATCACTATTTAAAAGAGAGTACTGTAGCAGGTTGCCTGGGGACCATTTTCAACAAATAGCAATGGCTCTATGTTAGGTATAAAGTCCAAGGTAATCTACTGTTTTACTCTTTATTATATAAATAAAAACACTAATAATGGTATATCCAGATTCTGCAACTACAGTATGTTGAGAGAAGAAGGCACTATACAAATCAGGTAGACTGATCAAGCTCATTATGAAATAAAGTGATTCCCTGTTCAGGAACTTAGAGTTTATAGAAGCATGTGCTGTACAGAATGTTTGAGTTGCATCATTGGTTGTGTGTGTGTTTACCTATAACTGATGGCTAGAGAGAAACCCAGGATGTTATGTGATCCTATTTCGCCTACATTCTGTACTGATGGGCTCGGAGCCGATCCCTCGGCTCCGACTCGGCACGCTATGCTATAGAGCGAAGCCTCTTATTGGCTGAGCTATTCTCTATCCCAGGATGCACCACCACTAATCCCCCAGATCTCGTTTGCCGCTTACAAGCTAGGACGTGGTCTCAAACTTGGCTGAGCTAAGTACTGTTTTTTTCTAAAGTTTCCTGTCAGGAAATTCCTTATTCTTACCCAAAAGCTGTTTTAACAGCTATTATTGTTGTACACGTGTGTTTTGGTACATTTTTTGTGGAAAATTGTGTGTTTGTTTAAGGGAAAGGTTTCCCGTTTAAGTTAGAGGGGCCTTCCCCTATTCTTCAGCTAGTTTCTATTATTTTTTCAAGGAGGTCAAGTACCTGTTTAAGTTAGAGGGTCTTGGCCCTCCTTTTTAGTGTTTTTCTGATATTGTATTGTGTCGTTTAAAAAAAAAAAAAAAGTTAGTTAAATTTTTTGTATTGTGGTAAAATCTTTGTTCTGACTAGATAGTGCTTCTTTCCACTGTTTTAGTGTTTTTTGATAGGCATTATGTCAAAAGAACATAGACCCTCAGGGTTCAAAAAGTGCACGAGGTGCGGTTATAAGATGTCTATAACCGATGACCACTCCTCGTGCATATATTGTTTAGGCGCCAAGCACCTACAGGAGTCCTGTAGCGTGTGTCACGCCTTTTCATCTAGAGTCCTCCAAGAGAGGAAGAATAAATTAATATTGAAAGGGCTGATTAAACCCTCCTTCGAGGAGGCCTTATCTTCCTCATCCTCTCCTACTAAGAAGAAGAAGAAAGTGTCGGCTCCAACCAGCCCGTTGGAACCGACTGCCAAGAAACCTAGGCAGGCTTCTCCATCGGCTCCACGGACTTCGGAGCAGAGGGCGGAACGGTCTGCCTCAATGCCCCCAGTCTCGACTCCTCTGGTTTCAGAGCCGGGGACTGGGGCGTCGAGAGGTGGGTCACCTTCATCGGCACCACTAATTTTGGAGCCGATGAGGGTTGCCGGCTCAGACTCTTCCCCTTCGGCGCCAAAGCCCTCCTCGGCACCAAGGGAAATTGTTTTGGGATCTCCCTCGGAACCGATATTGGTCGAGTCCATTCGGAGCCAGTCCCCCAGTCCTTTGGAGCTGATGGAAAAGTCAGTTCGGACCCGATCGGTTTCATCCAGATCCTCCAAGATGTCTGATTCGGACATCGACAGGGTGCTCCTAAGACTTTTTCAGTCTCCTGTGTTCCAAAAGTTAGTTTCGGCTCCAGCCCATTCGGCTATGGAGCCGATGGCCCACCCTGTAGTTATGGTTCCTCCTCCAACAGCCTTGGCACCATTGGAGCCGGTACTGGTGGAGCCGATGGAGGTTTTCGGGTCGGCCCCGACCCTTACTCCAACCCCGGCTCTCGAGTCGGAGTTCGGTACATGGACCTCCTCTGTCGGCCCCGGGGGGGACGCTTCGGGACTGATGTTTTCAGTCCCAAGCCTTCCTCTCGGTGCGTCGGCTGCGGGGGTACCATCTACTGTTGTGGCCACGGGGGTTGGACCTTCCCAGGATTCTGGTGGTCCGGCCTTCAGGGCCATGAGGAGTGCGTTAGCCAAATCTTCTTTGGCTACCTCCACGGTCTCACCAGCACCTTCCCTGCATACGGAGACTGGGTCTTTGGCAGTCCCCCTGTCCTTAGACAGCGGAGCCCCGGGGCCTGAGGTCACCCCACTGGGGGTTCCCCCCCTCCTGGAGGTCCCTCTGAAGCTTCTTCAGAGGAACCCCCAAGGAAAAGATGGTGCAAGAGGAAGCACGTTGACTCCCCCGATGAGTCTCTCATGTCAGACACTGATCTTGATGATGCAGAGGGGTCTCCTAAGTCGTCCTCAGATGATGTCTCCTTTGCAGACATCCTGGAAGCCCTCAAACAACGAGGCGGCTGGCATTCCAAACCCCCTTCTGCTGACGAGTCGGTGTTCCTTAAGGCCTTTGGGGCTCAGCCCTCTGCCTCCTGGGTGTCTCCGCCCTTCGACGAGCTCCTAGATTTGATCTGTCGAAGGGCGTGGGAACACCCAGACTCTGTGGAACCAGTGCCTGCTCACCCAAATAAGTTCCTGTCAGCACCCCCGGAGAAGGAGTTTTTGACGAAAGGTGTGGCTGTAGATGCCTTGGTGGTGGCATCTGCTACCCAACAAGATGTAGCAAAGGCTTCGACGTCTGTCCATCCTCCTAATAAGGAGTCTAGGAGCATGGATCGGTACGGTAAGCGCACCCTTAGTTCAGTGGCCTTTACTTTAAGATCCCTGAACTATTTAACGCACTTCACCAGGTTTCAGAGGGATCTGATCAAGGAGCTTTCAGATACCCTCTTGGGTAACCTACCTGAGCAGCTGGCCCAGACGGTTGGCTCTCAGTTGGCTACGCTGTCATCCATATCAAACTCATCCATGAGGCTCATTTCATATGCGGCCGAGGGGGCGAGTAGAGCGGTGGGTACAGGCATTGCTCTACGGAGGCAAGCCTGGCTCCGCCTGTGTCATTTTGCGGAAGCCTTCAAGTCTTCCTTTGCCGACGCTCCCTTTGATGGGTCCTCTTTGTTTGGACCCAAGGTAAAGGACACACTGACCCGCTGCGAGCAAGAAGGTAAGACTTTGACTGCCGTAGGGGCACGATTTTCCACTCCCTTTCGGCCTTACCCCAAGGCTAAAAGAGGAGGGAAAATGTGGTTCCGTAGATCTCAGAAGTCTTATTCCTCACAGCAGGACGATCCCCCTTCTAGAGGCAGAGGAGGGGGAAATTCTTCTGGAAGACACCGTCCCAGAGGCGGCAGAGGCCCCCGCAACACTGGAGACTGCGAGTCCTTTCGTGGCTCTTCAGCCTTTCACAATCCCTGAGGGATTGCCCGACTGTGCAGCTCTGGAGCCAGTCGGGGGTCATTTTTCGAGGCACCTAAAAGCCTGGGAAGGTATCACTCAGGACCGATGGGTGCTTCGAATTATCGCTGGAGGTTACGCCATTCCCTTTTCTCACTCCCCACCTCCGTCCAAGAAAATCCCGGACCCGACGCCCAGTTAACGGGAAATTGCAGCCTTAGAAGTCTCAAAGCTGCTTCAAAAAGGAGTCATCCAACCGGTCCCCGAAGACCAGATCGGATTAGGGACTTACTCAAGATTCCTTTTGGTGCCAAAAAAGACCGGGGACTTGAGGCCCATTTTGGATCTCAGCATTCTAAATCGTTCAGTCAAAAAGTCCAAGTTCCGAATGGTCACCCTACAATCCATTCTCCCACTGCTGGAGAAAGGTGTTTGGATGTGCTCCATAGATCTCAAGGACGCCTATTACCACATCATGGTACATCAGGCATCCAGGAGACATCTGCTCTTCAGCCTAGGAGACATTCATTTTTCAGTTCCGTGCGCTGCCCTTTGGTCTCACCACAGCCCCCAGGGTGTTCACCAAATGTTTGGCGGTCGTGACTGCTCACCTGAGAAGTCTACGATTCCAGGTGTTTCCGTATCTAGACGACTGGCTCCTAACTGCCACCTCCAGGCGTCTACTATTGCAGAACCTACAAGCCACAATATCACTGGGCACTTCCCTTGGAATCACCTTCAATTGGCCAAAGTCTGTGTTGCTGCCATCTCAACGCATAAGATTCATCGGAGTAGAGATAGACTCAAACCGAATGCGGGTCTATCTTCCTACAGAAAGGATACAAACCATACAGGCTCAAGTTCGAGCCTTACTTCTCAGATCCAAAGCCCCAGCCAGAATGGTCCTGCAGCTATTGGGATCTATGTCCGCCACGGTTCTTCTAGTTCCCCTAGCAAGGTTGCACATGAGAATTCTCCAGTGGCTTCTTTCAACACAGTGGTCCTTTCAGGATCTCCCTCTCAGTCACCTCATATGGATCACGGAAACCTGCAAACGGGACCTTCACTGGTGGCTGGTGCCCTCCAATCTGGATCAGGGACGACCCTTTGTTCCACCTCCTCCTGTGGCCACTTTGACTACGGACTCCTCCCAGATGGGGTGGGGGGGCATTCCCTGGGCAGGTCAGTCCAAGGCAAATGGCATTCGGAAGAGAGCCTCCTACATATCAACATTTTAGAAATGAGGGCGGTGTTTCTGTCCCTACAAGCCCTTCACGATTACCTCCCTCAGGGCGTAATTGCCGTTCACTCCGACAACATGTCAGTAGTCTGGTACCTGAACAAGCAGGGAGGGACCAGATCCTACCCTCTTTGCAGAGAGGCCATGAGAGTTTGGGAATGGGCAGTCTCGACCAAATGATTTCTAGTGGCGACTCACATCCCTGGCAAGTCCAATGTGATAGCCGACAGACTGAGCAGAACTATCCTCTCTCCTCACGAGTGGTCACTGAACAATACAGTTGCAACTCAGATTTTCAGCAAATGGGGAATTCCTTGTTGCAACCTCTTCGCAACCCCACTGAACGCGAAGTGCAAAAAGTTCTTCTCCCTCACTCCGGCTCCGGGGGAGAGCCCTATGGACGCACTAGCCCATCCTTGGCCCACCGGCTTGCTATACGCTTTTCCCCCAGTTCCCCTCCTTCCCAGAGTGATCCAAAAGGCGTCTCACTTGGGGAGCAAAATGATCTTAGTTGCTCCTTGCTGGCCTTGCCAGGTATGGTTCCCCTATCTTCGGAAATATGCACTGGACGGTCCATGGTTCCTGGATCAGATCCCGGACCTATTAGTTCATCATTTGGGACTACTCCACCAGTCCCTCCACACCTTGAAATTAACAGCTTGGCTCCTCCTCTTCCGACTATAGTCAGGAATCATACCTTAGACTCGGAAGTCATACATATCTTATCTTCGGCCCACAAGTCTGCCACTAAGAAATTGTATACTAGCAAATGGAAGAGATTTGCTATTTGGGCTCAACTCCGGGGTCTGGATCCCATCACTATTCCTGTATCGGAAGTCCTGAAATTTCTAACTTCCCTATTCAATCAAGGTTCTTCAGTCTCTACTATCAAGGTGCAATTGGCAGCTATTCCAATTTTCATGAATCTATAAACCCACCTTTAATGAGCAACAGATTGTGTAAGACCTTCATGAAAGGTGCTGCGCTTTTACGACCTCCGATTTCTCATCCTGCTCCTCCATGGGATCTCGATGTGGTGTTACGTGCCTTAACTTCCCCCCCCTTCGAACCGGCAGCAACATGTGATTTGAAATTTCTATCATGGAAAACTGCCTTTCTGGTCACGATTACTTCTGCCAGAAGGGTTTCAGAGCTTCAAGCTTTGTCTGTAAAACCTCCGTACCTGGTTTTTCACAAAGATAGAGTATCTCTCAGGCCAAATCCATCCTTTGTCCCTAAAGTGTGTTCTAGTTTTTGTCTACAACAGTCATTAGAACTTCCAGTTTTCTTTCCAAAGTACTCAAACAAAGCGGAATACATATTCCACACAATTAGATGTCCACAGGCAATTGCGTTTTTATTTAGATAGGACCAAACAAACAAGGAAAACAGATCAATTGTTTGTGTCCTTTTCGGATAATAAATTGGGCAAAGCCGTCACAAAGGTCACTATTGCCAAATGGATCAGGGACTGTATTAGTCAAGCTTATTCCTCTTCTAATAAAGAGCTTACGACCTCTGTCAAAGCTCACTCTACAAGAGCTATGGCTACTTCAATAGCATTCCATTCTAAGCTTGCCATTAGTGACATTTGTGCTGCTACGTGGTCTTCCCCGCACACTTTCATTTCCCACTACAAATTGGATGTGGCATCTCGGGGGCGAGCTTCATTTGGTTCCACAGTGCTCAGGAGTGTTTTCCAGTGAGCCACCCAGGATTTAGGTGCTAGGGACGCTGTCCCATCAGTACAGAATGTAGGCGAGATAGGATCACATAACATCTTTTAGTTATGTACTTACCATAACTTTAGATGTTTGGGATCCATCTCGCCTACATTCCCAATAACCCACCCTCCTTCCCCCTTCCTTGGAGATCAGAAGAGATCGGACGGTCCGAATCCTATTGTTTCATCTTGAAACATCTGGCAATGTTATATAAACAAGTTATGTATGTGTGCATGAATGCAGACAAACAAGATCTGGGGGATTAGTGGTAGTGCATCCTGGGATAGAGAATAGCTCAGCCAATAAGAGGCTTCGCTCTATAGCATAGCGTGCCGAGTTGGAGCCGAGGGATCGGCTCCGAGCCCATCAGTACAGAATGTAGGTGAGATGGATCCCAAACATCTAAAGTTATGGTAAGTACATAACTAAAAGTTCAAACCCACAACCTTTGGTACATGTAGCATGTACCTGAATTCCCTACCCGCCACCACTTGTATAAAGCATTCACATTTTTGCCTCATAGTTTTGTTCTGTTCCTCATAAAATCTGTGGTTTTCAGACATTTGAATTTCAGACTTCATATTCTTCAGAAAGTACATAGTAACAAAACATTTTATTCTAGCAATTTTCTAAGTTTATAAGATCAATATTTGAATTTTATCCCTATTTTGGGGATGTATTCCCCCATTATTGGCTTTGTCCAGTTTTTTTTGCACTAAGAGTTTAAGAGCTATGATGAGAACTAAATTTACTGAATATGTTTGGGGGGGGGGCTGTATTCCCTCATTATTGGCTATGTCCATGTGTTTTGTGCTAAGAGGTTGAGAGCTATGGTGAGAACTGAATTCATTAAATATGTATGGGAGCTGTATTCCCCCATTATTGGCTTTGTCCCAGTGTTTTGTGCTACGAGATTGAGAGCTAGCTATTGTGAGAACTGAATTCACTAAATGATAGTCATTTAAGTTTCAGTCTTTTTGTCTTTCAAGACACAGGTGATTTGGCATAGTGGTTTGTTGCTCTAACTGTGGTGCATAGGATTCTGGGTTCAAGACTTGCCAGTGAAATGCATGGCGGTAGCACAGCATTTTATTCTAGCAACTTTCTAAAGTTATACAAGCAATGTTTAAAATGTGTCCCTGGTTTTTGAGCTTTTGCCCCCCCCCCTTAGTAAATGTTGGCTTTTTCCAGATTTCTTATGCTCATGTGCTGCAACGTTGAGAGATAGAGTTGAGTGGATTTTACAAGGAGCTAAGAGCTTCAGGGGAAGAGAAGTTTATTGCTGCTTATGGTGAGTCGGCTTGCATTGTTAATAGCACAACAGGTAGTGTGCTTGCTTTAGAAAGCTGTGGGTTCTACTCCTACAGTATGTAGAGGCATTGCTGATACTGTACTGTGTTGTACTTTTAAAGGGGTTGGATGCTGCAGTCCTGACAATGTATGAACCTGTTATCAGTTTGCCATCCATTCCCTATTGCAATATTACTAGCGTATCATTTTTTAATGTAACATGGGCAATTTATTCCACAAGGGCAACGAGCACTTTATTTATAGATGAAACAATGACATATAAAGTTGTTTGCTAGCAGAAACCTCTTCATTAGTTACAGATCTTTTTAATGTGTAATTATTTAGATTACTTTTACTTCTGCAGAGATTGTGCATATTTACTGATACTGGTGGATTGTAGAAGTTTGAGTAGAGTTTTATGATGGAAATGTTCTGAATTGGGCAGTTTTGTCATTACTGGTGCATGCAATTTGTTTCACCTTTACTGGAAAAATGTTCAAACCAATAAATTTATAATACCTTCTAACACCTGTACTCTATTATACAAGGAATATAATTTAATGCAGTCAGGAAGGTATATCAAAGAACACATGTATGTTTCGTGTGCAAGGGGCCTATGATTTGAAAACAGCCCAAAGTTAATCTTTATCTGCCACTGGCCAGATGTATTTTCTTTGAATGTGGGTTTCAATGCTGTTTCAATGAATGCGAGTTTCAAGGGCAGAGAAGTTTTAATGCTAAGTCTATTTTCACTGTGAGACTGCATTGATTTGTTTAGCAGATGTCTATTAGTGCTTGTGCTGTAAATGTAAAATAAAACTTTTAAATGAAATCCACATCATTATAGAAGTAAAGCAGTATGCACATTCCAGTGTTTATGGCAAATGGGGTGAAATAGCCAAATAATGGGACACTGGAATGGCTGCAGGAGGGAGGCCCCATTCAACCATGATTTTGTGAGGGGGGAAAGGGCAGCAAATTCAATTACAGCCCCGGCTGAACTATACCTCTCAACTGTCCAGATTTTCACAGAATGAATAGATTTTTGCTTCTTATTTTTGGTTTGTTCCTCATAAAATTTGTGGTTCTCTGGCAGATCATTTAGGAATGAAGTCACTAAATAATGACATTGAGTTTCAGACTTCATACCCTTCAGAAAAAATACATGCTAAAGCAAGACCTATCATTCTATCAACTGTCTTAAGTTTATACATCAATTTTTAGTACTGTCTGTACATTCCCCCAATATATTTGGCCTTGTCCAGATTTTGTGCATTAACAGGTTGAGAGGTACATGCAAATAAATCACTTTATAGAATTAGGTATATCCAAACCTCTCAACTGTCCCCAACTTTGGCTCAAAATGTTGCTCTCCCTCTAATAATCCTTCTGCAAAATGGCAATTTCAGAAGAAAATGAGGAGGGTTTACAATTAAGAAATATTGTAATGATCAGAGTTATAGATTACTTTTATTTCAGAAATGCACGTAGATCTCTTATTTTGTCAGCTGCTCAACTTAACAGTACTAATATTAAAATGTGTCCCTTCTCTGACAGGTTCCCGACTGTATTGTGTGGCTGTTTTATATTTTTGCATCATATTTTTGGTCTGTTTTTCATAAAATTGTGGGTTTCTGGCAAACTAGTGGCAAATCATTAAAGATTGAAGTTAGAAAATAATGACAGACATTTGAATTTCAGATTTCACACCCTTCAGAAAATTCATACTAATGCAAGACCTACTATTCTATTATCTTTCTAAGTTTATAAGAACAATATTTAAAAATTGTACTTATTTTTGGGCCCTTGTCCCACTTCTATTTATGGCTTTGTTCAGATTTCTTGCTCTGAGGTTGAGTGGTATGACAAATGTGTTAGAGCCATCACCGTCAGCAAGAGACATTTCAAATTGTGATATGCTTGTTGCAACCCACTTCTCCATGTAGTGATTCTGGATGTGTCCAAGCAAGGCAAGGAGCAGTTATGCAGTGTAAGTGTGCAGAGAATCCCCCATCCCAGGTAAACACAAGTACTACAGTGGCTTTTCATCTGTCCTTATTTTGCAGAATGTTCTGGTTTTTCTGTCATATTTTTATACTGTTGATTTATGCTTATTATTATTCGGAAAATGATGTTGTTGCACTGCCTGTTGCTATGTGTTTAAGTAGCAAGGCTTTAATGACCATCAGGTAAGCTTGTCTGAGATTGTAAGATGCAAGTAAGCTTTAATAAGCATACTGTTAAAGCATTACCAACATTGAAAGCCTTTTTGTTGTTGCCATGCAGAGAATATTTACATAACTTGATAAGGTATAAGCCTTACATATTGAAATGCATATGACAATATTTGTAATAAAGGACAGGATTACAGTATTTTCAGAAGCTCACTACATTTGTTGGACACTTGCAGTCATCTTTGCAGGCTTTACCAGTAAACTAAACAGAATGCAAATTTATCATGTGTGGTCCATAACCTGTGCGGTAATCTTTTAAGCAATTTATCTCGACCTTGTTTCTTGTTTGTTGTTCATTTTTTTTATCATGTTTGCCCCATGAAACAAGTAGATAGTTGTTGTCAGGCAGCAGGTCTTTTTTGGATAAGAAACATTTTTAAAGGGGGCATATCACAGAAATTGCTACTTTCAGCATGTTACTTGGTACTTTTATAAAGCTGAATATAAATTATAATTAGAACTGCAGTGCAAGGAGAAGTGGTTTGAGTTGAGTGCTGCTTGTTTTTTATACTTGATTTTGACTGGCATTCCAGTAATGAATTTAAAAAGTAATTTATTTTTTTCATGCCTCACAACCTTTTTGTTTCCATCTAGATATTAAGCAAGCTGTCATGTAGCGAATGTACTGAAATATTTTTTCTTCTACACTTCATTTTGTCTTGATTGGACTCTCATAATGATGGTTTGGCACCCAGGGTGGTGTATTTAATTAAAGTCCCATTTTTTGTGGTTTTGAGCGTAGCTCCTCCCATTTCTAGTTGGTCACACCCCTTCCCATTGGCCCCACCCATTAATCTGTCTCTTGCAGGCCCCCCCCTTTGATTTGAAGTCACCAGCCACCACTGCCTGGAGATGTGAATATCCTTGGTGAATAGAGACACTCCTCCACCTTTAGTGTTTCAGTCTTGGGTTTGGTGGCCGAAAAGTGTAGTAAGAGTTGTAGCCTGGTATTGCAGGGGTGCTCTTTGGAGCCTTGAACCAGGTCTCAGTTACTGCACAGATATTGATGTTCTCAATTTTTTAGGAGTGCATAAATATAGTGCATTTTGAGGTTTAGACTTCTAGCATTGAGCAGCATTACCTTCAGATTTTGCATGCTTGTATCTGTTACGGTGGTGATTTTGTCCTTTGAACTTTGCCTAAAAAAGGTAATATAGGGGTGGCAAGAGCTTTAGCCAGTAACCTGAATCCCAGGGCTGACAGGTACAGACCATCTCTGGCAAAGCATTGTGGTTTGTCGATCATGTCATCCCAGGCAGACAGATACTGGATCCCCTTTGAATGACACCAGAAGCTTAGCCAATTTTTGAAGTCAATCATTTTGTCCTTATACTGTGGCATCATTCTGGGTGAAGGCAGGATGCTACTCAGGGCTAGGGTCATACCTGCCTGGGCCACATGATCTGAGAGCTCTTCCATGTCTCTTTTCATGTAGTCCAGAGAGGTACATCTCAAGTCATTCACTCCAACATGGGCAATGACAGAGTCGTATTTGTACTTGTTGTGGAGTGAGTTGAGTGCATGCGTTATGTAGTGGATCCTGTCACCCGACAGGCAGCTGACTTTAATTTTCTCCTTGTTTAGCCTGGTGAGTGGGACTTCAGTATGCCTGACTATAGAGTCACCTGACTATAGAGTCCTTTCATTCTTCCTTTTCCTCTAGCAACAGTGACCATGAACATTTCCCAGCTAGGGTCAGGGTCATTATCTGGGAAATACAGTCTGAGGCACATGGTTTCAAATAGAGGCTAATCTGCATATTAACATATAGGTAATGACAGCGGTTCTCCTAGAGTTGCAGGCTTTTCAGAACTCTCTCCCCTTCAGTGTGCTTTCTAGCCAGACAGACAGTATGGCAGTTGTTTGGTGCATCAACAAACAGGGAGGAAGCAGATCTTATCCACTGTACTGAAAGGCCATGAGAGTGTGGTAATGGGCGATATCTTCTTGATGCTTTCTAATAACAAAGCACATCTCAGAGAAATCTAATTTCCTTGTGGGCAGGTTGAGCAGGTCTGTTTTATACCTTCAAGAGTGGTCCCTCAATCCATTAGTAGCAGAGTGGATTTTCAACAGATGAGGGAAAACTTGCTGCAATCTCTTCACCTCTCCCCACAATACCAAATACAACAAGTTTTTCACTCTAATTCCCTGAGAGGGGATGTCCCCCAGGGGTGCTCTAATGCACTGTTGGCCTCTGGGACTCCTTTAAGCTTTTTCTCTGATGCCTGTGATTTCAAAGTTTCTAAAGAAAGCATCCACAATAAAGATCACAATCATCCTCATATTTTCTTACTAGCCTCGACAAGTCTGTTTTCCCTTCCTCAGTCCTCATCTAGTCCACCCTCCCTGGATGTTGGCCTCAGACCCAGATCTATTTTCTCACCCATTGGGGTCACCTCACCTGAACATTCAGTCCTTCAAACTGACAATATGGTTTCACCAATTTGAGTGTTCTTTTGACAGCTCAGATTTTCATCTTCAGTGGTTCACATTTTGTCCTCTTTCCAAAAACTCTCTACTAGGAAAATTTACAAAAGCAAATGGAAAAAGGTTTCTATTTGTGTGGTTGAAACTAATATTGACCCTTTCTAGACTCCTTTTCCAGCAATTTTGGACTTTTTTGCCCATCTATTTCAACATGGAGCTAGCTACTCTACCATCAAAATACTGTTAGCTATAATATCCTCTTTCCACATGGGTGAAAATCACATGGCCATAGCTTCTCTTAGATTATCTAAGGCGTTCTTTTACACCAACCACTTAGAGATCCAGATCTTCCCAGGGACATTACATTTTATTACAGGCATTAGCTTGTCCCCCACTTGAACATGCTGCTAGGTTTGGCCTAAAGTTTTTGTTATGGAAGGCCTTATTTCTGGTTGCTATCACTTCTGCCAGGAGAATGTCTGAGCTGCACAGCTTGTCCTCAAAACCTCCTTACCTAATATTTCACAAAGACAGAGTGTACCTGAAAACAAACCTTATTTTCTCCTTAAGGTGGCTTCTAAATTGTCTGTTAAACAGTCCATACATTTTGCAGTATTCTGTTCAAATTTTTCAAACAAGGGTGAATATACATTATATTTACTAGATGTTCACTACCAGTTATGTTTTTACTTACATCAAGCAAAACTTTTCAAAAAATCTGACCAATTATTTGTATCATTTTCTATTGCCAAGCTGGGAAAGGATTATCCAAAATCACCCTCTCACGTCTCAGTGCATATCTTATGTCTGTCAAGAAAGAGATCTGTCACTTCCAACATGTTCCAAAAGCTCATACCACTAGATCCTTCATTTCACCTACAGCCTTCTTTTCTAGTGTACCAATTGACAACATTTGTGGTGAAGCTACCTGGTCCAGTGTTCATACTTTCATCCCACATTACAAATTGGATATACAGTCCAGGTCTAGACACTCTTTTATTTCAGCTATGATCCAGAATTTCCTTCCATAAGACCACCCAAGTAATAAAGTAGCTGGGAATCCTGTCCCATATGTTGAGGAATGGACAGAAAAAGACATCAGATATGAAAGTTATGTACTCATCATAATGCTAGATCTGTGTTGTCTGTTCACATGCTTCCTCAACTACCCACCCACTATCCTCCTTTTTTTGTGTACAGTTTCTCAAATTGTCATACTGGAATGACTGCAGCTTACCTATTCTTGGCTCCTGGAGGTTTTCTCTTGCTCTGTCTTTCTCTGCAGGCTGCCACTGTTTAAATCACATAGTTTTTTTGGTTATTATCTTCTTTATTTTCCTAAATTTCTGCTTTTGGTGGACAAACTCAATCTGATGTAGCTTGCACCTTACACTGGGATCATGGGTAACAGGAGGACCCTGAGCACTAGATCCAAAGCTTAGATGTTGCTGAAGTCAGATCCGAGGTCAAATCCAAAACCCATATGATGAGGAAGGACAGAAACAGACAACACAAATGAGTATGTAACATTTGATTACCAAAAAGAAAAATTAAGATTCAGACTTTCTGGAAGAAAAAAGGGGCCAGGGTGGGAGAGGTTCCCAAAGTCACTTGAATAATCATTCAGACTTGTTGGACTGTCCTTGGTTTTGGGAGGTGCCTTTTGGAACCACTTTGACATATCTTCTTAAATGTCTGTTTACCTGTATTTTTTTGTGATGGTTTATTCATTTCTTTTGCCAAAAAATGGATGATGAAATAGAAAATCCCTTGGAAAATTTGGAAAAGGAGTGCTGTAAAATCTTAGAGATTTCCTGTATCAGCTTGCCCCTTTCATCACACTTTTTGATCAGTTCTGCAGCAGAGGAGCCAAACACTAAATCTCTATGCAAGGGTGGGGGGATTTAAAATCTTATTTTTAACATCATCTGAGAGGTTCTGAGAGTGCAGCCATGCAAACCTCCTCAAAACAGTACCAGTGGCTATTGCCCTGTAAGAAGTATCAGCAGAGTCATAAACACTCTGTAAACAATGAGTAGTGGCCTGTGCAAAAGAAGAACATTTATTTAAAGCAATTTTTTTCCTCAGAAGAAGAAGAAACTGCAGATAAAACATTCCTCATACTATCACAATTTGTCAGAACAAACGCTAATATATGAGCCTGACAACTCAAAATTCTGAAAATCAAAGTTGCAGAAATATACACTTTTTTACCCCTTTCCTATCAATAATTTTCCTATCCTTATCAGTAAAAACAGTATTGGAATTAACTAAGTGGTTAACAGCAGTGGGATCATCAACTAAAGCTGTAGCTGCTGGGTCAGGTTTGGGAGTAGTATATAAAAATGTAAAAGACTGGGGAACTTTATACATCCTATCTGCCTTTTTAAGGGCAGATGTCTGACTGCCAGGAAAATTGCAAGCAGTAGCATACAATGATACAAATCCTCTAATGTAGACAGAAGAGGAGGAATTGATGTAGGTACTAGAAAATGCTTATGTAACAATACATGGTATTTTCAGATGGCCTGAGGAATCTCAGTGTTTTCCCACTGAAAACAATAGCACATTCTAGCATTAGTCTCAGAGAAAGAGAAACCCAAATTGCATTGCAGACAAGCTGAGCAGGACCAGGTCAGACCCTGAGGAATGGAAACTAGATCAGGTGGTCCTCCAAGATTTGATCCATCTGTGGGGAGTTCCTCAAGCAGACCTCTTTGCCTTCTCTCTGGACAATCAGCTGGCAATATTCTGCTCCTGGATTCCATGCAAAAAGGCCTGGAAGACAGATGCATTTCCTTTTCCATTGACATAAATGTTCCTATATGCTTTTCAAACCTTTCAACTGATACCTGTGGTACTTCTGATGATTCAAAAGCAATCCCATTATTGAGGTGACTCCTTTCTGGCCCAGACAGCTGTGGTTCTCCTTTGTTTTGGAAATGGCCAGAGGCAATTACTACAAGCTTCCTCACATACTAGATCTCTTCACACAAGAACAGGGGTGTGTAATACATCCCGGCACTAATAAACTTCTACCGACTGCCACTCCTTTTAGGCACCTGCTTACTGAGGGCATGCAGTAGGTATTAATGGAGGCACAAAAGCCTGCTACTAGAAAATCATATATTACCAAATGGAAAAGACTTTCTAGTTGGTGCCAACAACAGTCATAACCCATTCAGGGCTAGTTGTTGTCTGTTTTTACAATATTTGTGTAAGTTTCTATCCCATGGCCTTTCATGGTTCATTTATCAGCCATTTCAACATGCCTGCCCATGGATCTTCTACCTTCTAAGCATTCTTACAAGCCTTTATGGTGAGTCAACCCCATCTCATTTTCCAAAAGGACAGGGTTTCTTTGTGAACTAATCTTTATTTTATGCTTAAAGTTGTATCCAAGTTTACTTTAAGCCAAACTGTTCATTTCCACATTTTCTTTCCTGAACCCAAAAATCAGGAAAAAAGGATACTCCATACTTTGGATGTCCACAGACAACTCTTGATAGAACTAAATATTTCAGATCTTCAGATAAATTTTTCATTTCTTGTGAATGTAAGAAGAAGGGACAACCTGTCTGTGTCAAAGCCGACTACTTCCAAATGTTTGACTGAGGCTGTTACCTTTTGTTATACTCACCTTAACAAAACCATTCCAGGCAGGGTCAAGGCCCATTTTACCAAAGTCTTGGCTTCATCTATGGCTTTTTGGAAAGAGTTGGATTCTGGAACTATTCTAGAAGATGCAATCCTCTGTACTTACTTTTACAAAACACTATAAGCTTGATTCCTTCTCTAGGTTTAGATCAAACTATACTAGGACCATTCCCCAGGGGTTCTTGGACTCTTCTCCTTCCACCTCCCAAATGTAAAAAGCTAGAGTAACCAACCCATAGCTAACACTACTACAGCAGTGAAAAATATGATGGACATAGTGTAGTTGTATAAGTAAACTTACTATAACAGTAGATGTTCGAATGATCACTGCTGCAGTAATCATTCCCTCCCTTTATCCCACTTTTTCTTTGGTGTCCTGTTTATGCCAAATTGTGGTTATTTATTTATTGTCTATCCTAGCATTGCCCTTTCAGGGCTCAGCCTCCCTGTTTCTGTTGGCAAGAAAGCTCTAAAGAGCTCGGTGCCCAAACTTGTCTTTTACTCAGCTCAGCTGAAAAAAATATCTGAGGAAGACAGGTTGGGGGCAGGGAGCAGAAATCAGACCCTATTGGCTTCTGCTTTTCAGGATGCCCAGGAACCTGTTTGCAGGCCATTATTTTTTAATTGCACTCAGCTGAGGAGAGGTCAGGGTGGAATGCAGAAATAGGACCTGATTGGCTGACTCTTGCATTCCAAGGGTGTCAGCTACCAGATCATGGATCTTTCGTTCTTCCATTGAAGATCTGGGGTAGGATGGAGGGAGGGATGTATTTGGTTACCTGGTTAATGTACCAGGCGCTTCAAGGAGTGAACCTTATGAAGATCTGAAGAGGTGGGGTGCCACTATAGAGATTAGACCCAAGCACTCCAAAAGCACATCTGCCTGAACCCTTCTCCTTCCACCTCCCAGTTGTTCTAAGCTAGTAAATCATTATGTCCGGTTGACCTGGAACCCTTTCAGTTAATCCAGGGCCCCTTTCTGCCTTCCCTAGCCATTTATATCAGATTTCACTCTACTGTAACTGTATTATTTATTCAAATCATGATTCTCATTTTTATTCTTAACTCCAGAGTGTGCAGTCCTACATTGCAGTCTTACCTTTTACATTTCCCTCACCAGTTTACATACTGTCTTTGTTTTCCCCAAGCAATTTCTCTTTTAGATTTGGTTCCATCTTCCTGAATTGCTTCCAAAGCTGAATACAGTTCTCTGAATGGAGGTTTTCCACTGTTTTTTATGGGAGAAGCATAATTTCCTTTCCATGCAATCTCTGTTTCTCTCTTTCCTCTTGCAGTGCAGCTCTGTATTTATTTGTCTTTACCTGCCACTATCTTGCAATGGTTATGGTGGTACAGTTGGACATGCTATGGTTTGTTGTATCCCGTTTGTCGGCACTAAAGAGTCATACACGTTTGGTCATTTTCATTATATTATCAGTGTCTTGGAGATTAGCCCTATGTGCTCCAAAAGTCAGCTATGCCTCTGCCTGGACCCTTCTCCTATTACCTTACAGTTATGCTAAGGTATGGTAATCTACACATAAAGCTTAGGCTACTGCAACAGTGATCAATATGAAGAAAATAGTGGAGATCTCTGAGTAAATAAGTAAATGTACTATAACAGTAGATGTTTGAATGGACACTGCAGCAGTAGCTACTCCCTACCTCCATCCCATTATTGATTTATTTATTTATTTATGTATTTATTTTTATGCCAGGGTGTGGACATTTATTTTATTTTTTTGTTGTTCCAAGCAATGCCCTGTCAGGCCTCAGCCTCTGTCTCTCAGCTGGCATAAAAGCTCTGAAGTGCTTGGCATCCAAACCTGCCTTTCTATTGAGTTCAACTAGAGCTGACTGTTTAGATGCATGGATAGTGTCCCGAAGCTTTGGAAGCTGGCCAGCTGTTATATCCTATGCAGGATATAACCCATATAGGCTACTGCAACAGTGATCATTAGAAGATATACTGTAAAGGTAAGTTTACTTACACAACTGTACTTTTTGATGACTGCTGAGAAAAGCTTGTCCCCATCAAATCTACCTATGTCACCTACCTTCTGGATAAGCTCTAGATCCTAAATAACCAACACTTTTTTTCCCTTTTTTCCACTTACTATGATAAATCAGTGAAGTTAGTTTCAGTGAAGGTGAAATGTTTGAATGCTGTTTACCTCTTTCTCCACTATTGTGTGACCTTGTATTTGGTATATAAAAGTTGGCGGATTGTGGAGTGGTATCCTCTCTCTCCCTACAAAAAAAGTCTTTTGTTTGCTGAACAGTCACTGAATCTAGCGTTGGTGAGTCAGCATGATTTTGATAAATGCTATTTGTTTGTTCTATGCTTCCCTGCATTATTTTTGTTACTACCACCTTTTCTGGAAGCCTGTCCTAAACATCCATCACTCCTTCTTTAAAATATTTTCATAGAAATTATAAGTCTGCTATTTTTTGTTCTTGATGATTTTTTTTCACTGTAGTAATTTAAAGTTATGATTCTTAAGTCATTGTAACTGTTTAAGGACCAGAATACTCAATAAAGAATTCTTCTTTTTTCAGCTTTTCCCAGTTAGGGGTCGCCACAGCGGGTCATCTGTCCGCTCATGATTGGCAGTGGAGTTTTACGGTGTCGAGTTGCCAGCCTGACGCCCAACCTCCCACAGAAGTTACACACATGCACACACTCACATCTAGGGCCAATTTAGAGTGTCCAATCCACCTACAGCATGTCTTTGGGATGTGGAAGGAAACCGGAGCACCTGGAGGAAACCCACGCGACCACAGGGAGGACATGCAGACTCCGCACAGAAGGCACCCCAGCTGAGAATTGAACCAAAAAACCTCTTGCTGTGAGGTTTCAATGCTAACTGCTGCACCACATTGCCACCCAATACCCAGTAAAGAATGCTATGCATATTTTGGCAAATTGTAATTCTGCAAGTCAGAGTTTCCAATGGAATTTGCTGATCTTTACTTTTAAGTCTGCAATATAATTAGCACTTTCAGTGGAATTTGTTGATTATCTTGTTTGTAAGATTATAAATGTTCATTGTGCTAATGTTGTAAAAATAATAAGCACACTACCACTTACACCTCAGTCAACTCCACCATACCCTTTCACCCCAAACAACACTCCCTGCTGTTCCTTAATATAAATTTAAGAAGCATACTAAACAAAATCCATGACCTCCATGCACTAATTGACTTACATTCTCCTGACATAACCATTCTGACTGAAACTTGGCTTAAGCCACATGTCGAAAACAATGAAATACTTCCACCAGGGTTCAACATATATAGACTCAATCGTCAAAATAAACGTGGAGGAGGTGTAGCAATAATGTTTAAACAAAATCTAGCCCTAGAAGTTATCAACACCACACTTCCTGCCTCTAACAATGCAGAATTGCTCATCACCAAACTGAATCTCAGCAAGAACAAAACACTTATCATAGTGGCTATCTATGTCCCTCCAGGAGATAACACTAGCACAGTTGAAGACATACTTCACTGGCTATCCACAAACTTTCACCAAGAAACCATAATTATGGGTGACCTCAACACTGACTGGTCCACCCAGGAGCAGCCTTAGATCAACTGGTGCCCTAGGCAAAAGGGCTCCACGGCGCCCCCACCACACCATCTGGTGCCCCAATCCTGGTCTACCTACACCAAATAAATACTGGAAAAGTGCCCCTGCTGCAGAGGCACCCTAGGCGGTCGCCTAGTTGGCCTAAGCCTAAGGCCGGCTATGGTTCCACCTATAATTCCAATAATCCATCCAATTTCATAAACCTATATGGTTTCTCCCAGCTCATACAAAACCCCACAAGCATAGACAAAACCTCCAATAGACAAAACATTCTGGATTGGACTCTCACAAATAAAAGTAACATACCCCTTCTAGCAGGATGCCTCCCCAGTTCCATAAGTGACCACCTACCCACATACCTAATCAGAAACAATCTTAGTCCACCTAGACAAGTAGTCTATAGGCTAATCCACAACAAGAAAAAATTTAATACCCAGATTTTCAACTCCCTCTTCCAACAAATTAACTGGTCCCCCCTCAAAACACTACCACTAGATGATACTGTTTAACACTTTAACACCACCTTCCTCAACATCCTAAACAGCCTGGCCCACTGCTGAATAGCTAGAATAAAACATCACTACACACCCTGGCTCAGAAACAACACCAAAGACCTATTAAAAAAAGGGACAAGGCATGGGAACACTGGCTAACTAACAAAAGCAATGACAACCTTCTACTTTTCAAACAAATTAGGAATAAAGCCGGATCCCAGATAAAAGCTGACAAAAAAGCCTACTACATCACTAGACAGCAAAGAAACAAAAACAACCCCAAAAAATTCTGGGCAACTATAAACAATCTCCTGCAACCTGGTAATACGTCCACCCCCAATCCTACCACACCCCCATCAAATGATAACATTGCAGCACAATTCAATTCCTTTTTCATAAGCACAATTCACTCACTTATTGACTATGACCAAAACATCACTGCTACAATCCCCATAGATAACAATGAGGGTGTAAACTCCTTCTCCTTTAACCCCGTCCCAATCCATAAAAAAACTACTCACTAAGCTCAAGCCCACCAGCCTAGCTGCTGACAACCTCCCATCAGAATTCCTCAAAGCTGCCTCCGAAGTCATAGCCTACCCCAATTTTATCCTCATCAACTGCTCTGTCTCTGAGAACTATGTCCCACTAATCTGGAAAGTCTCCTATATCACCCCACTGCATAAGTGGAAACTCTACAGAGCTTACTAATTATAGGCTCATTGCCATTCTTTCACCTCTCTCCAAAATACTAGAAAAAGGTATTCACTCCCAGCTTCTAAACTACCTTCTCTCCAATAACCTCCTATCAAACACACAACATGGTTTTTGCCCCATCACAGCACCACAACCGCCCTCCTCAGTTTTACTAACACAATAAATGAACACAGAAATCAGAATACATATGTCTCATCTATCTTTCTAGATCTCTCAAAGGCATTCGACAGTTTCACACCAAAAACTGCTGTCAGAACTGGCCACATTACATCTCAATCCTTCATCCCTAGCTTGGTTCCACAAGTATCTAACCAAATGGCAGCAGGCTGTTAGATGGCAACAGGAGCTATCATCTTTGCTCCCAGTTAACATAGGAGTTCCACAAGGCTCCATGTTAGTCCCTCTACTTTTTACCATCTTCACAAATCAACTCCATAAATCCACATCTCTCGCTTCTGTCATCCAATATGCAGATGACTCTATCCTGATATGCTCCGACCCTCTCTGACAAAACTACAGGCTATAACACAACAATCCTTCCTAGAAGTAGAATCCTGGTTAACTAACACTAACCTCATACTGAACCCAAACAAGACCAAACTCATGCTTTTTCTCCCCACCAAAACACCCAATCCCTCAGCCACTTTTCAAATCCCCTCCTCCAACAACACAATCATAAACACCAGCTCATGTACCAAATTACTAGGTGTCACAATTGATAGCAAATTAAAATTCAACCTACACATCTCTCAAACCATTAAAAAAACACACATCAAACTAGTCTGTCTTTACCGAATTAATCCTTTCCTAACTAGCCATTCTAGACTAAGCATTACCAGGACTCATCTCTTATCTACTGTTCTCTAGGCTTCTCCCATCTTTACAAACCTTAACAAAACTGATCTTACCAAAGTTGAATCAGCCTACAATAAAATAGCCAAGTTCTCCACTAGGTCCTAATATAGGTCCCACCACTGCTCTGCCCTACAACAAATAAATTGGCTAGAATTCCCACAACAACTAACCTATACCCAACTTGTCTTTACTCACCAACTAATATTCCAGCCAAACAGAACCTCAGCCCTACAACAATTACTCCAACCATATACCAACACTCGGCAATTCCGATCCTCACACAAAACATTCCTCCAAGTATCCAAAAGCAACAACAAAGCCGGGGGTGCCCTCTACTCCCACCACATTTATAAACTTTGGAACTCAATCCCTCAACACATCCTAAATGCTACCAACCTACACAAATTCAAACCTCTGCTCAAGGACCACCTCACTAACACCTGGCTCTGCTCCTGCATCAAGCCATGCTAATACCACATAAGCCCACATCAAATTTAATCTCCTAAATTTTATAGTCTCGATGTATACCCCACTCCCACTTGTTAACACCACCTTTCAACTACCTACAATAAGAGTATAATTTGATAATTTCTTTTTTTTTTTGTAAGGCTATACATATGTGCACGTATTAAAGTATACTCAAATGATCAACTAAAGATGGACCCCTGCCCTCAAAAAAAAAAAAAAAAAATATATATATATATATATATATATATATATATATATATATACACACACATATATATATATATATATATATATATATATATATATATACATATATATCTAGAATATATATATATATATATATATATATATATATATATATATATATATATATAGGTTTAGGACTATTCACTGAAAGCACATTTCACTAAAAGTCAAATGAATGTGCACAAATCACTGAAAGCACAATTCACTGAAAACACAATTCACTGAAACACATTACACTGAAAGTTATATATGGCCTTTTCTCCACTGTAGTGTGACCCTGGAGTTATAATATATAGTAAGGAGGGTGTGGGGGGCACCCCCCCCCCCACATTGGGGGCGTGGGGTCATAGCCCCCCACATAGTTTGGATACATATTAAGTTTAGAAAAGAGTAATTTATTGAAATTGCAAGTATCCATGTGTATACTTCAAAATATTTAAAATAGGTGAGGGGCTATGCCACCCACACCCCCTAATGTGGGGGGTGCCCCCCACACCCCCCTTACTATATATTTTAACTCCAGGGTCGCACTCCAGTGGGGAAAAGGCCATATATAATTTTCAGTGAAATGTGTTTCAGTGAATTGTGTTTTCAGTGAATTGAGCTTTCAGTGAACTGTGCACAGTCAAATGATTTTCAGTGAAATGTACTTTCAGTGAATAGTCCTAGAACCATATATATATATATATATATATATATACATATATATATATATATATATATATATATATATATATATATATTTACTATATTGTAATAACTTTCTCCTTTTCACTAAAGTGCCTATTGTATATTGTACTTTCTTTATTGTCACTAGATATTTCTGTTAAATTCTATGTAAAACCGACACTGTACCTGTCAATGTTGTTCTTGTTTTATTGGAGCTTTTCTCCCTGGGCCTCCACTGAAAATGGGCTCATACCCAGACAGACTATTCCGGTCAACAAATGTAAAATAAAATTAAAATAAAAAAAAAAAAAAGTGACCTTAATGATATCAGTGGGAGAAAGCTAGGGAAATGAACAATTATGCTGTTAATGATTAACCTGAGTCTACATGGTTTGATTGTGGTTGAGAAAAAAATTCTGTTTATAAATAAATGGTTATGTTATGATTTATATACTTACATATATACATACAATTTTGCCTGCTGAAAGAGACTTTCAATTGTGTTTGATTGTTAGCTAGCTTTCTGTAGCTGACACTAGCCTCTTCTTCTCGTTCTCTGTCTCTGTCTCTATCTTTTCCACTTATCCCATCCATTTATCCACAACACCTTTTCCCATTTTTGTACATGGGGTCAGAGTGTCACTTTAACTGTGACAATCACCTACAGCCATGGCTTACATCACCAGGTGGCAAGCCATGCCTCAATAGTTCTTCCACACCACACACTTGCTGGCACACTCACACCTTTGGCCAATTTTGAGTGTCCAATCCACTTACTGCATGTCTTTGGAATGTGGGAGGAAACCAGAGCAGGCAGAGAAAACCCACATGAACACAGGGAGGACCTGCAGACTCTGCACAGAATGAACCTCAGCTATGAGGGGGCAACACTATCTGCTGTGCTATGCTGTCTTATATATCTCTGTTGTGTTTTCACCTACCCCCCAGGAATTCAGTCCACTTATCTACTACTCTGTCCATAAAAAGTAATTGATTGTGTCCTGTTGACTTTCAGTTTGTCCAGTGCCCCTTCCTGCCTTCCGTATCCTTTTACTTCAGTTTCCACTCTACCATAATTGTATTATTTACCCAAATCATAGGTAACCATTTGAAATGTCGGGAACTGCTAGAGCGAGACTGAAGAGTTGAAAAGTAGACTTCCATATATCAAGTCTGAGATTGCCATTTCTCTGAATATTCCCTTTTCTCTGAGGTATGGTGATCTTAGAGTTACTATATATAAGTTCAGGGTGTCCTAAAAGAAAGTTTAAAGGAGAAGAGCAGTCTTTGAGATTTTTTTCCTGGGTTTTGATCTTTTTTTCAGTTTATGCTATCAATGTCTTTGTACTTCATGTTTTGTTTTATCAGTAGTGGAGTCTGATGGAGTTTCCAAACAACTTGCAGAACAAGGAAAAGGAATAGGTATTTTTTTTTTTTTACTTTTACTTTTTTCTAAGTTTGTGCAACCTCAGAGGTAGATCAGGGTGTGCAAGGGTATGCCCCTCCTGTAAAAAATATTTTTTATGTTAACAT
Organism: Protopterus annectens; assembly: GCF_019279795.1. Taxonomy (NCBI): domain Eukaryota; kingdom Metazoa; phylum Chordata; order Ceratodontiformes; family Protopteridae; genus Protopterus; species Protopterus annectens. Next base: position 643,175,745 of record NC_056747.1, read on the forward strand.
TTGTATAATGTTTTGTATTTTACTTGTATGTTGTTATGACATTGAAACGACAAAGAATTTATTCAAAAAAACAAAGCTTTTGGGACAATTCCCTTCATCAATGATAGATACAGCATAAAATCAACTGCTTACATAAATAGTAAAAGGCAGAGCCCCCAGTGAGAATTCAGATCTAATTTATCAAAGCTAAAAATTTAAAGGCATAAATAAATTCGGTTACACAAAGTAAGCACTTCAAAATTCGAAACATAATGTCATCATGTTAAAACCTTATTAATACTAGCTCACTTTAGGCATATCTGTTTTTGTTTTAAAATGTTTTTAACATTGACCACAGTATTTATGCCTGGTCTACGATCAGCTTGCAAATGCAATATCCAGTTATATTCGATAACGTCTAACTTATTGCTGACATCACCTCCTCTAGAATTTTTAACCATTATTTGAACCACTCTAAAAGTAAAAGTATGATGTTAAGTTGTCTATCTCGCCTTCATTCTTGTTGGTTGGGTTCGGAGCCAATCCTCATCTCCGACTCGGCCATCTTCAAAAGCTCGAGAGCTACTTACTGGCTCGAGGCCCCCCTATATCCCATGATGCCTCGTGCTAGATACTCAGATCTCGTTTGCCGCTTCTGCTACGAGGTTGCGTTTACTGGCTGAGGTCGTATTTTTCACTTTATTGATATATATTTAGAACTTTTTGTATATTATTAGTTAGAATACTTAGTGTTCATACATATTTGTAGTATTTTTAGGTATTTGTTAGTGTTAAATTTTCCCTTGAAAACTCATTTTTCTTCTTAGAGAGTTTTCCCCTCCCTCCCCCACTCCCGTTTCCTTTTTAAGGTAGCCGTTTAAGTTAGAGGCTTATCCTTGTTTCCTATTTTAAGGTAGTAAAATTTTTTTCATAGAAATTGTGGTAGTTGTAGGTCCATTAGCCTTTCTTATATTATAAAGTGTGTGTGTGTGCTGTTAGGGTGCGGTAACTTGTGTGGACTGTGTGTGTTTTTTCTAGTTACCAACTTTCCTTGTACTCTTTCTTTGTATTTTGATTTTTCCTTTGCAGGAATGTCTAAAGACACAAAGTGTCGGGATTCAAGAAGTGTGACTCATGCTGTCAGAAAATGTCACTGACAGATGATCACACTTCTTGTGTCTTACTGCTTGGGCGCCCTACACCTGCAGGACTCTTGTTCGGTGTGTCACGCCTTTAGTTCAAGAGTCCTGCAGGAGCATAGGTATAAGCTTATCCTTAGGGGTTTGCTTAAACCTGAAGGATCACCGGCCAAGGCTCAGTTAGTGAAACCTTCCAAGCCATCAAAGCCACTAGCTCCCAGTTCGGAGCCATCGTCGGGTGTGGCATCTGCTTCAAATTTGGTTCGGGCTGGAACCGAAGTACCTAGCTCAAAGCCAACTTTGGCTCCGACTGGAGCTGAAGTACCTATCTCCCAGTCGGCCCTGACTCTTCTGTCGGAACCGTCAGGAAGTCGAAAACACTCCAGATCACCATCCTTAGAGTTGATACATTTGGCTCCAGGGTTGCCTTTGTTGCAATTGGAGAGAAGTCATTGATCCCACTCTTCTCGGTCTTCTAGACTATCTGACCATGATTTGGAGAGAGTGGTGAGCAGGCTTTTAAAATTGCAGGCCCTGGCTAAAATGCTATCCAGCCCCCCTCATCAGGGTTCGGCTCTACCTGTCTCTGCAGTAGTTCCTCCTTCAACTCATCCCTTGAGCTCGGAGCCGGAGCATGCTGAGGCTGGGATCGTGGAACCGTCGGCACCGATACCTCCCCTTTCAGTTCCGTCGTCGGCTCCAATCTCTTCCATGGTGCCATCCTTGGAGGGATCTGGGTGCTGAGACTCCCTCGTCAGCTCCGAGGGGGCGAGTGGCGTCGGACCCTTGTCTGACCCTGTTCTCCCTCTCAGAGCTTCGACGCAGGTGAGTTCAGCTCCTACGTTGGCTTCGGAGCCGTCTCTCTCGGTGCCAGGAAGGATTCCAGTCTCTTTGGAGCCGGAGCCTTCTCCGATATTGGGAAGAGGTGCCTTTGAGGTCATGAGGAGTGTTCTCGCATCTGAGTCAGCCTCACGGTCAGCCTCATCGGCTCCTCCCCCCATGGTGCCTGCTCCTGCCTTTGCCCTCCTCCAGACCCAAAGCATGGGGAACAAGCGCTCCAGGGCACCCCATTGGGTGTATCTTCCTCTTCCGAGGCCTCCCCCGTTCATTCAGAGGAGCCCCCTCGAAAGAGGAAATGCAAGAGGAAGCATATTGACTCCTCTGAGTCTGTCACTTCAGATACTGACTTGGAGGAGTCGGAAGGGTCCCCGAAATCCCCCTCTGAGGACGTCTCCTTCTCAGACATCCTTGAGATTCTTAGGCAGAAGGGAAACTGGACTACCCTTAACCCTTCTGAAGATGAGTCTGTATTCCTGGATGCGTTTGGATCCCGACCCTCCACCTCCTGGGTGTCTCTACCTTTTGATCCACTGATGTCTGTAGTGGCTCAAAAGACGTGGTCAGCTCCAGACAAAATGGAACCAACTCCCCGCAGGCCCACAAAATTTATTACCGCCCCACAAGACAAGCAATTTCTGACCAAGGGTGTTCCCATTGATGCCATGGTGGTAGCAGCGGCCACAAAAAAGGAGTTGGCTGAAACTTCTTCATCTGTCCATCCCCCTAATAAGGAATCTAGGATGATGGACAGATATGGGAAGCAGATGTTTTCCTCAGTGACCTTCTCCATGAGGTCGCTGTACTATTTGTGCCACTTTACCTGCCTTCAAAGGGATCTCCTTAAAGAGCTAGGAGATACCCTTCAAGATCTATCAGCTGTGGGGGCCCAGGCTAAGATTGCCTCCCAGCTGGCAACTCTTAATTTGGTAGTAAACTCCTCCATGTGGCTCATCTCTTATGCAGCCGATGGCGCGAGTAGGGCTGCAGGCACAGGTGTGGCTTTGAGGAGGCATGCTTGGATGTGGCTATGCAACTTTGCGGAACCCTTCAGGGCATCCCTATGCAACTTTGCGGAACCCTTCAGGGCATCTTTCGCCAACATCCCCTTTGATGGCTTTGCTCTGTTTGGACCACAGGTGAAGGATACCCTTACCAGGTGTGAACAGGAAGGCAAAACTCTCTCTGCTGTGGGAGTCCATTTTTCCACTCCTTCAAGACCATATCCCAAGGGTCAGAAGAGTGGAAAAATGTGGTTCCGAAAACCCCAGGGAGCCATGCCTGACACACGTGGAGAGTTCCCCTCCAGGGGCAGAGGAGGGAACAACAATAGATGCCGCCCTAGGGGCAGAGGGGGTCTGCAAAATCAGGGCCAAAGAGAATATTTCTCTGACAAGCCCTTCCAGCATCCCTGAAGTGCTGCCCGGCTGTCCACCTTCGGAGGCAGTCGGGGGAAGATTTTCGCTGTATCCAAAAGCCTGGCAAAGTATAACACAAGACAAATGGGTACTGTCTATCATATCCGAAGGCTACAAAATCCCCTTCCTTCACACTCCACACATTCCCAACAAATCTCTTCCAGATGTTCCACCCAATCTAAGGGATCAAGCAGTTCAAGAAATGTCAAAACTGCTAAGAAAAAGAGCCATCCAGTCAGTCCCAGCAGACCAACAAGGATCCAAAATTTACTCAAGGTTCTTTTTGGTACCAAAAAAGACAGGGGACTGGAGACCCATTCTGGATCTCAGCAGACTAAACAGGTCTGTTCAAAGAACAAAGTTCCGGATGGTCATGCTACAGTCCATTTTACCCTTTCTGGGTCAGGACAATTGGATGTGCTCCATAGATCTTCAGGATGCATACTACCATATCAAAATGGACAGACACTCCAGAAGATTCCTCCACTTCTGGCTGGGAGCCAGTCATTATCAGTTCAGAGCTCTGTCCTTTGGTCTCACCACAGCCCCCAGGGTGTACACTAATGTTTGGCAGTAGTTACCGCTCACCTGAGATGGCAAGGATTCCAGGTGTTTCCATATTTAGATGACTGGCTCCTTACTGCAACCACCAGGCATCACCTGCTGCGAGACAGAGACTACACTATCCAAACTTGCCCCAAACTAGGCATCACAATAAATTTCGAAAAGTCTGCATTGTTGCCTTGTCAATCTATCACCTTTATAGGCGCAAAATTAAATACAAAGGACATGTCAGCGAGACTTCCAGTAGACACAGTGTTAGCCATTTGATGACATGTGCAGGTCTTATTAGGATGCAAAAAAATTCAGGCCAGATTCGTCCTAAGAACATGGCAGCATCTATCATACTAGTCCCCCTTGCACGTTTTCACATGAGGATTCTTCAGTGGATGCTGTTCATACAATGGTCCTTCCAGCAACTCCCAATGTCTCACATGATAATGATCACACAGTCATGCAAGAACCAACTTGTTTGGTGGATGGTTTCCCCATCATTACACCAGGGCAGACCATTTGTTCTTCCTCCTCCAGTAGCTATGGTGAACACGGATGCCTCCCTGATCGGGTGGGGGGAGCATTTTCAGGGCAGAACAGTCCAAGGCACCTGGCAGCCTCACGAGTTACCATCTGCATATCAACGTCTTGGAGATGAGGGCCATGCTTTTAGCATTGCAAGCTCTTCAGAACTCTCTTCCCACCGGGACCATTGCAATTCAAACAGACAATATGTCAATAGTATGGTACATCAACAAGCAGGGCGGAACAAAGTCCTACCCCTTATGTCGAGAAGCACTCCGACTTTGGCAGTGGGCGATCTCTTCCCAACGGTTTCTGATAGCAGCACATATCCCTGGGAGGTCCAACGTTATAGCAGACAGGCTGAGCAGAGCAATTCTCATGCCTCACGAGTGGTCTCTCAATCAGAATGTGGCGGACAAAATCTTCCGCAAATGGGGTCAGCTTTGCTCCGACCTTTTTGCCACCCCCTTCAACAGCAAGTGCGACAATTTCTTCTCTCTCGTCCCTCTTCCCGGACACTTCCCCAGAGATGCTCTCGTTCATGATTGGCCTCAGGGACTTCTTTATGCATTCCCTCCATTTCCCCTGATTCCCAATCGAATATAGAAAGCTACCACATTGGGATGCAAGATGATCCTCATTGCCCCTTACTGGCCTTGACAAATTTGGTTCCCATTCCTGCATCATCACCTTCTGGAGCAGCCCTGGACCCTGGACCCACTTCCAGACCTCTTGATCCATCAATCAGGCGGGCTGCACCAATCTCTTCAATCTCTCCAGCTCACTGCTTGGTTGGTCCACTTCCGACCTTAGCCAGGCTTCCGAACATCTCCCATTCGGTGCGTGAAATCATCTTATCCTCGCATAAGTCTACCACTAGAAAAACTTATGCTAGTAAGTGGAAACGTTTTTCCTTATGGGCAGAGACCAGGAATATAGACCCCTTTTCAGCCCCTGTCCACCATATCTTAGAATTTCTAGTGGAACTTTTTCGAGCTGGATCCTCTTCTGCCACAATTAGAGTTCAGCTAGCTGCAATTTCAAACTTTCATATGGGCCTAGCTGATACAAGCATCATGTCCCATAAGCTTTGTAAAGCCTTTCTTATAGGGACCACTCTACTCAGGCCCCCAGTAAGAGATCCCCCGCCTCCGTGGGATCTGAATTTGATTTTAGCTTCCCTGATACTGCCCCCCTTTGAACCTGCAGCTTCTTGTTCGTTGAAGTTTCTTTCTTGGAAAACCCTTCTACTGGTTGCAATTATGTCGGCTAAAAGAGCTTCTGAACTTCAGGCTCTTTGTGTTCATCCTCCTTACCTAGTTTTTCACAATGATAGAGTTTCTCTTCAGACTAACCCTTCCTTTCTTCCAAAGGTTGATTCTGATAATAATTTGAATCAGTCCATTGACCTACCTGTGTTTTTTCCAAATTATTCCAAAAAAGCAGAATACAAATTATATTAGTTTGACATTCATAGACAATTATGCTTTTACTTGCATAGAACCAAGCAAATCAGAAAATCATACCAGTTGTTCCTGTCCTATGCTGAGGGTAAACAAGGTATACCGGTGTCGAAAGTAACCTTATCTAGGTGGTTGACATCTATTATTACATTTATATTTTATTTAAGGAATAAAGAGCTTCCTGCTAAACCAAAAGGTCACTCCACTAGAGCTCTAGCTACTTCAGTGGCCTTTCAGGCAAGATTGCCAATGGAAACTATTTGTGCGGCGGCTACATGGGCCAATCCTCATACCTTCATATCACATTATAAGCTGGATGTGGCCTCCAGGAGCAGAGCTGATTTTGGTTCCATTGTTCTGAAGAGTCTGTTCCAATGAGCCACCCAGGATCAAGGTGCTAGGGACGCTGTCCCAACCAGCAAGAATGAAGGCGAGATAGACAACTTAACATTAAGAAGTTATGTACCTACCATAATGTTCCATGTTAGTTGTCTTCTTCTTGCCTTCTTTCTTGCGTCCCACCCTCCATCCCCCTATCCTAGTAGACCGAGAAGAGTTCCTTATGTTTTTTTTATCACTGGCTGAGTCTTCTCTGGCTATTACTTGTCACTATCAGTCTCTCCAGTAGGTTCATGCATCCTACTACAGTTTACTGTATTAATATTATTATAATTGTTATTATTATGTCTGTAGTTAGGTTTACCAAACGAGATCTGGGTATCTAGCGCCAGACATCATGGGATATAGGGGGGCCTCTAACCAGTAAGCAGCTCTCAAGCTTTTGAAGATGGCTGAGGATTGGCTCCGAACCCAACCAGCAAGAAAGAAGGCGAGAAGAAGACAACTATTATGGAACGTTATGGTAGGTACATAACTTCTTATTCTGGGCCACATACTAAAATGTTTTGCAAGGGAGTTGCTACTGACACTTCTCTGTCTATCTGACTGATGCTTTATTATTCGTTCTTTGAGCTTCCTATTACTCTTACCTATATAACATCCCAGACATATTAAACAAATGGCTATATTGGTAGTATTACAGGTGGCAAAACCTTTAAAATTGTATATCTTTCCTGTAGTCGGATATACAATTTCATTACTACTACATATCAATTTACAAGAGCAATTGTAACAAGGGAATTTGCCAACTTTGTTACTTAATCTAAACTTGTATACATTATTCACATCTCTATAACAAAGACATTGTTTTAAATTTCACCAATTCCTATAAGCAAAGATGGATTTATCAATATATTGTTTTAATTATGGTAGCACATGTAAAATTACCCCGTTGATCAAGATGACATTTTTAATTGTATCAGTTCTTCTGTTGTAGGTGGTGACATAGCATGCATCTGATTGTTTCTGTGTTCTAGCTGTAGTATGTTCTTCATTTGTAGTCTTCATAAACTAAGGCTTAGCCACCCCTTTCCTATCACTAACAACCTGATGTGTCAGTTCTTCTAAAAGCCCACTATCATATCCTCTGGTCTTAAACACTTGCAGCATAATTCCCATTTGTTCATTACATGCCTGTCTATTTGTATTTAATCTACTGGCTGGCTCTTCACAATAACTCTAAACCACACCAAAAAGTTTAATATAAAGCTTTCGGGTCTACACCCTTCATCAGTATACTGATGAAGGGTGTAGACCTGAAAGCTTTATATTAAACTCTTTGGTGTGGTTTAGAGTTGTCGTTGGATTTATTGAAGCAGTGACACCATTGTTGGTTTTATTGGCTCTTCACAATGCCTATAAATATATGCCCTGCATTTATACTACTTCTGTGGAGGTACCTGTTTGGTTGTACCTCCTTCCTATATATACTTGTAGATAAGTCATTCCCTTGTCTTCCAACCTAACATCTAAGAAACAAATCTGTTCCTTAGAGAAGTTAAAGCTTAAATTTTAAGAAGTTAGTGGTATTATGTAGATAGTCAACAAACTCAGCAAGTTCCTGTTCATTCCCTTCCCATATAAAGAAGATATAATCTACAAAGCATTTAAAGAAAGAGATGCTATGTGTGTGTGCTTGTATGTATTTTCTATCTATAGCTATCTGTCTATCTAAATAACACATTTGTTGCATTACAGTTGGCCAGGATTTTTTACAATGAATCACACTTCCACAAGCATTACTGATTCATAGGTTCATAGAAGATTACTAGGCTAGCAGCTCAAGAGCCCTTACAACCCTTGCCATTCATCATCTCCTTTCAACTTATCCTGGTTAGGGGTCAGCACAGCAGAACAACGGTCTGAAGAATGGCTGGCAGTGGAGTTTTACAGTGCTGAGTTGCCAGCCCAGCGCCCAACCTTCCACAGAAGGCACACACATGCCCACACTCACACCTAGGGCCAATTGAGAGTGTCCAATCCACCTACACCATGTCTTTGGGATGTGGAAGGAAACCAGAGCACCTGGAGGAAACCCACATGACCACAGGGATGATATGCAGACTTCTCACAGAAGGCACGCCAGCCGAGAATCAAACTGGAGAATCTCTTGCTGTGAGGTGGCAACACTAACCGCTGCACCACAGTGGCCGCCTTTGCCATTATTACCCATACTGTTGATATCTAAGAAATAGAGGATGGCTTAGGTTTGTGCCTATGCCTCTGGGTATTTTACATACTGACTTTGTCCATAAGGGACATAGGCATCACCCGATGTGTGAATTTATGATTCTCTATCCATTGATGTAAATTATGTTTGAAGAGGGTCATGGAAGGACTCTGCTTCACGTGAATAGGTAGCCTGTTCCAGAGAAGGGTAATCTCTAAGATACATATCTGCCCTTCCAGTATGTTTTTTTCATGCCAGGTTTAGATCCTTGAATCTGGCAATCCTCATGCTGTTTGTTATGTGAATTTATAACAGTTTCATCAGCACTGGATTTGAGAATGTCTTGTAGGTTAGCTAATAAATAGTCAGTAGGAGACAGTGTAAAGGGATAGGGCTTTTAGGCAATCTGCATAGGACATGTTGTTTACACTCTGTATTTTTTGTAAGGTACTTCTCTGACCACTTCAGTTGTTGCAAGTGCCTGATCAGGTATATGCCGAAAGGTGCATTGTACTTAATTATTGGTTTGATGAGGCCAAATATAGTGGGACTATAACCTCCTCCTCCTTGGATGTGGATGCCTTACTCTTAGTTATAAGCTGTGCCACACAGAAGGAGTGCTCAAATTTGAGTTAAAAAAAATATATATTTTTTTTATTTTTGAACTGTAATAGACATCTTGCTACAATGTAGCAAACAGTTACTAAGTTTCAACCACACAAGTAGTACTACATCACTCAAGTTTGAATGAAAATATAATACCAACGTTTAAAATCTGGGATGCATTAAAGAATGATCAGAGTAAGATAATCTTACTCTCCTGCATTTTGTACTTGGAAATGTTGCTCCTTTCACTTGGCCCTAGTCACACTATTGCCGATCAGTTGGTAGTACACTCATTTTCATATCTCCATTTTTGAATGCCATTATTGAAATTCTGCTTTTGTAGCCAGGACCTAAGCACTTTCTTCAGCACTTTGTACATGGTATAAGAGACAGGTGAGGAGTGGCACTGGGTACTAGAAGATCCAGCTATGGCATTGAGACATGGTGTTGCATGTTATCGCCCTTGGTGGTGCTGAATCATCCATCCATGCCTAACATATCTTACTCTTCAGGACACAGAAATTGTGGACCTCTGCACCATGGAAAGATGCAGCATGCAGGAGATGATTAAAATGTGTCACTCTCATATGCAGACACCAAGGATGTGTACAGGATTCATCCCTATAGACACCAAGGTATGTGTGGCTTTGAGAATCTTAGCTAAAGGGATCTTTCAGTGACTAGCAGAGGATATAGTGAGTTTATTCTGTACAGCTGCCTCAAGGATACCACACAGGCTCCTTGATACCATGCTACAACAATGTTGGGGACAATATGTAGCTTCCACATACCACAGGATAGGTGAGGCAACACCATGCATGCTTTTCATGGCATAGCTCATTTCCCTAAGGTAATAGAGGCTGTAGGCTATACCCACATTGCAATAAAGGCCCAAATGAGGAAAATGGACAATGCTACATTAACCTTAAGAGATTTTATTCATTCAAATGATAGGTGGTCTGTAATACACAGATAAAATACACACTGTACCTGCAGACCACCTGCATAGTGACATCGACTTCCATTTATAGCACATGTGTGATTTATAACAGTGGTTTGTGTGAGGCAGTTTTCCCCAGGGCATCTTATCTGTGTTGCCCAATATGTCCTTGCTCCATTACTAATAACACCGATTAGAAATCCACAGACTATGGCAGAGAATGGCTACAACACTGCCCTGTCACAGAGCTGGATTATTATAATTTATGTGTGTATTTGGCTTGTTTAAGACCTTCTTCCACTGTCTAGATGTACCTGATGGTAGACTGTAATATGACCCTGAAGCATGCAGTAAAACCTTTGCAGTCTGTGCCGTGTTCAAAACATCCTGGAGCACAAACAGCTACTACAGGGCAAAGACATTGAGGAGAAAGAAATATAATAATACCTCAAGCCTTCATCTCATAGCCATCCTCTCCCCAATATCAAAAATGTTGGAAAAATGCATTCATACCCAACTAATTCCCTTCCTAACCATAAACCATCTTATCTCTCAAACCCAACATGGCTTCCGCCCTGGCCATAGCACCATGACTGCTCTTCTCCCTTTCCTAGATATAGTCAACCACGCCCGTGACTCTGGAAAAATAGTTTCTACAGTTCTATTAGACCTCTCCAAGGCTTTCAATACAATCTCCCATACCCATCTCCTCAGCCAGCTTGCTAATCTAAACCTTTCTCACAATACCCTGTCCTGGTTTTCAAGTTACCAATCAGACAGATCGCAAGCTGTAAAATGGAGGAAAGGCCCCTCAAACTTCCTTCCCACTCCTACTGGAATTCCCCAAGGATCCATTCTTGGCTCAATGCTGTTTAACATCTTTGTCAATGATTTCCACTCTGCCATCCCAAATACTAAAATAGTACAATATGCTGACAACTCCACTTTAATCTGCTGTGCCACCAACCTCTCAGAACTTCAATCATACACTCAAACTGCCTTCTCCACCACTGAAAACTGGATGCTCCAAAATCATCTATCTCTAAATGCTAACAAATCCAAAATACTACTCTTCCACCCTCAAAATCCTCCCCTGTTGATAAAAATTCTTTCCAAATTAAAAGTCACAACAATTCTAGTATAGAAATTGTTCCCTATGCCAAACTCCTTGGGGTTACCATAGATGAACACTTAAAATTTGACACCCATATTCAACTAAACATCAAGAAAACACATCAAAAACTTGGCCTGCTATACAGAAACATCCACTATCTCTCTTCTTCTACTAGACAGACCCTTGCCACTACCTACCTTCTCCCCTCTCTATTGTATGGTGCACCTCTACTAACTAACTTATCTGCCTCCATCTCTTCCAGAATGGAAAGTTGTTACAATAAAATCTCTAAATTTGCTACAAAATCCAAATACTCCTCCCACCATTGCTCTGCCCTCCACTTACTTAACTGGCTAGAACTTCCCAACCATCTCAACTACCTCCAACTTACTACTGCCCGCAGGCTATTATTTAACCCCACTATATGCCCTGCTGTTTCCAACATCCTTCAACCATACACCCCTAACAGGCCACTTAGATCTGCCCATCTAAACCTTATCACTGTCTACAAACCATACCGCCCTGCTGGACGGCACCTCCTGTCCTTCTCCTTAGCCAAAAAATGGAACTATCTCCCTCCTTCTGTATGAACTATAAAAAACTTTGATAACTTCAAAACCCATCTCCATTCCTACTTTTTCTCCAACTGGAAGTGCAATTGCACTTTCCCCATCTAGCCTTCATCTCTCTCCACTCTAAATTGTATTTTCCTTACTTCTCCTTTCCTTACTACTTTACTACTCAACTCCCCTGGAAACAACTCATTCTTCAATGTTATCTCGTGTACATTATGTATATATTGTATATAGTTTGCTCTCCCTTTACTCCCCTCCCTATCATTTGTACTTGTTCTGCCATAATTGCCTTAACAAGACTCATATTCTATGTAACCATTCAAAAATTCATCTCAACATATGACTCATATGCTAAGTAACCAATGTACTAGTTCATGTTTCTGATTTTATAATGTACCTGCATCCTTAATATTAACTTTAATTTGCTTATCGTAATGTATCTGCATCTTGAATTGTAACTTTAATCTGAAAAATGTAATGTTTACTATGTAATGTGGAGCTTTTCTCCCCGGGCCTTCACTGAAAATGGGATCCTGAGTTCAGTGGACCCCCCCCCCCCCGGTCATCAAACTGAAATAAATAAAATAAATAAGTACCAGGCTCAGCAGTGGAGGAGGTGCCTGATGAGGAGCCTGTGAGTTAGTCAGCTGCAGAGAGATGACTAAGCCAGACAGAGTTAGGCTCGGTATGCTGTAGTACTGGCTATGAGTCAGCATCTGGTTCATAATTATGGGCCAGAATAAAGCAATACATGTAAAAATCAAAACTCATGCATGCAGAAATATGCCCAGGATGTGCTATATCAAGCATAGACTGGACACACTGTAGGCATAGGCTATTCAAGTAACAGAGTACCGAGTACAGGGCACAGTTACCATCTTTTGCACAGGTGGGAAGGGCCACAGTGTCAAATGTCAACAATGGACACTGTATGCTTGGGGGTGTGTCAGTAAGGATTACTGTCATATGTATGTGTGCGTGTGTGTGTGTCTCTGTGCACATGTGGCATGACACCAACTTCAGCAGACAATGCAGCATTGTGCTGGGATTTGGTGGACAAGTCCAGGACACCTGCAGGATGTATGGGTTGACTATGCACCTTCCCTTCAACAGTAGCGCCCTCTCTTAGGAAGGTCACAGGATTGTCCACACCACACTGAGTAAACAGAGTGCTCCATCAGTGCATCCAGTAGCTCATGCTATGGTTAGTCTCCTCATAAACATCCTATCCATGTATACATCCGCATTGCCCAGTAGTACCTTCAACACTGAACAGTGGTGTTGAGGTAATACTACCTTCTGCTCCATCTCAGTAATATGTGCTAACCATATCCCTAACCCTATCCCTAAAGATAACCATGTACTTTATCTTAAAAAAAGAAAACTTCTGTAACACTACCTTTACACAAGACAGCATGGACTCTCATCATGCAACAAACACACAAACACACAACATTAAATCTATTTCC